>NW_025399384.1:0-3580 GCF_016433145.1 Gracilinanus agilis
TGCCTCCCCATATAAAGGGCCTCCCCCTGAATCCTCCCCCCCCAGCTATTAGTGCTCCCCCTTGCCTTAGAAATTACTTAGCATTTGCTTTGTATAAATTGTGCTTATACTCTTCTGTGTATATGCTGCTTTCCAAACTCAATAGAATATGCACTCCTGCTGCATTATATTTTTGTCTGTGTTCCTTCCCACCTCCCTGCCCCCTCACTAACTCAGTATCTGGCACATAATTTTGTTTTTCAGGCATTTTTCAATCACATCTGACATTTTGTGACCTTATTTGGGGTTTTCTTGGTAGAGATACTGGAGTGGTTTGCATTTTCCTTCTCCAGTTCATTTGACAGATGAGGAAACTGAGGCAAACAAGGTTAAATGACTTGCCACAAGGCACATAATAGACCCCCAGTAAGTGCTTTTAGAATTGAATCAACTATGCCTAAAATGCCTGAGGAAAGGAAAAACCATCCCACAGCCTTCAATCTCCCACTGGTCAAACACAAACCATCTGGGGGCTTCGCTCCCCCTCCCTGCTGCTTGGAGGACTCTGCTCCCAGCCTCAATCCTCCTTAATCCAGCCTGAGACTGAGTGAGAGGCTGAGGCAGCATCACTGGCAGGAGCAGTTTTGGAGTTCCTTCAAACTCTGAGCTGGGAAATTCAATAAAAACCAGCTTCTCTGAAAAAGCTTTCAGGACCAGGGAAACATGAACCAAAGGACAGCTCCAGTCGCTGCCCTGAGTAAAGGATGAACTAGCTCAGCATGGCAAAGGCTGCCCACTGGGCAAAGGAAAAAGGGACTGCCTCCATCATTCTCCGCCCAGACTGCACAGGAGATGGAAATGCATGTAGAAGGAAGGTGGGGGAGCTGATATTGAGATGGGGCAAAGGGAAACAAATGGTGTTTGAGCAGGTGAAGACTTCAGAGGAGAGGGGGCTTGGGATCAGGTCATATTTATTTAGTACTATTTATTAGTCTATCTAGCCCCAGCTTTAACTTGCTGCGTGACCCTGGGCAAATTGCTTTGGCTCTTAATTTCTCCATCTATAAAATAGAGGTCATGCTATAACATAGCAGGGAGGGAACTTCTCTGGATTAGGAATCAGAAGAAATGGGTATTGGGGTAGCTAAGTGGCTCAGTGGATAGCCAGATCTGGAGGGGAGAGTTCTGGGTTCAAATTTGACCTCAGACACTTCCTAGCTATGGGACCCTTGGCAAGTCACTTAACCCATCTTGTCTAGCCCTTACTGCTTTTCTGCCTTGGAAATTGATACTTAGTATTGATTCTAAGATAGAAGGTAGGGTTTAAAGAAAGAAATGATTTTTAAAATTTTTAAAAGAAGAGATTGGTACAGGTCTTGGCTGTGACACTATTTGTTTGACCTTAGATAAATTTCTTTATATCTCCAGGCTTCAGTTTCCACATTTATAAAATGAAGGGGCTAGAGTAGATGGGACTTCTTCAGGGCCTCTTCCAGCTGTGGGTCACCCTCCTGACTCCACTCCAACAAGCCCCACACTCACCTCTCAAGTAAAGGAGCTTCGATTCAGGGCCTGCTCTGGGCCCTTCCCGCTCTGAAGCTACCGTTCTAGAATTCAGTGACATCAAATATAAGGAAAAAAACCATTTTGTCCATCTAAGTCCACATCTTAGGGACATTCTTGTGGGAGGCTGCAAGAAAGACTTATTAGCTCAAGTCTCTGCTGGGACAACAACAGTCTTGGCTTTTCCTCCATCGCAGACCTGGAAGCTAATCATAGGATCACAAGTTTGGAGGTGGATCACTGGGTTCAACCTCCTGATTTATAGATGAGGAAACTGAGGCCCAAAGATGTTAAAACACTTGCCTAAGGTCATACAGGTAGGCTCGGAGGCAGATTCCAACCTGTTTTTTTTTCTTTTTAAACCTTTACCTTCCATCTTAGAATCAATACTGTATGTTGGTTCCAAAGCAAAAGAACAATAAAGGCTAAGCAATGGGAGTTAAGTGGCTTGTCCAGAGTCACACAGGAAGTTTCTAGAATTAAATTCGAACCCAGGACCTCCCATCTCTGGGTTTGACTCTCAGTCCACTGAGTCACTTAGCTATACCCCCAACCCAAGTTATCTTGACATCCTATCTAGAGCTCTAACCATTATACAATGCTGTCTCCAATGTGCCTTTCTCATTCTGGATGGCCATAATGATCGCACTCCTCTTTTTGACATTTAAAAGTGGCTCTGATTATGTTTTCTGGCCTTATTATACATTAATCCCTTCACATACTCTACAGACCAGCCAAACTGCCCTGTATATACACATGCATAAACATACACATGCATGTGTTTATTTATATCATGTATATTCATTTATACACACATACATCCATACCATATACAGCTAGGTGGTACAGTGGGTAGAGTGCTAGACTTGGAATCAGGAAGATCTCAGTTCAAATCCTGCCTCAGGCACTTACTAGCTGTGGGCCCTGGATAAGTCCCTTAACATGACACCCTGAGTTTTTTGTATACCTACAAATAGGAATAATGACAACATTTGCCTAGTTGTAGTGAGGATCAACTGAGATCACAAGTACAAATAACTTTGCTTTCCTTGAAAGTAGTACATAAAAGTGTCCAATCGTGTCCAGCTCACTGCGGTCTCTTTTGGGGTTTCCTTGGCAAAAATACTGGTGGAGTGGTTGGCCATTTCCTTCTCCAGTTCATTATTCAGATGAGGAAACAAAGGCAAACAAAGTTAAGTGACTTGCCCAGGGTCACCCAGCTAGATGTGTCTGAGGCCAGATTTGAACTCAGAAGATGAGTCCTCCTGACTTTAGGTCTGGCACCCCATCCAGTGCCCTATCTAGCTACTCCACCAAAATGCTAGTTATTATTATTATCATCACTGTTAGTATGATGTCGTGTATGCACTTACGTATGACCTGCTGTCTTCCATGATAGAATATAAGTTTCTTGAGGGCAGGATTGTTTCTTTTTTTTTCATTTGTACCCCCATTACCTAGCACTGTGCCCTGTTGAACATTTTGTACTTGTTTCATTGCCTGACTGCTGACTCTATCCTAGGAATATCTCCTGTACTCCTAAGGTTTACAAAGGACTGCCTCCATGGCAACCCTGAAAAGAAGGTGATAAAGCAGAGACTGCCTGGGTTCAAATTTGGCCTCAGACACTTCCTAGCAGTGTGACTCTGGGCAAGTCACTTAACACCCATCGCCTAGCTTTTACTACTCTTCTGCCTTGGATTCAATATGCAGTATTGATTCTAAGATGGAAGGTAAGGGTTTAAAAAGCAAATAAAAAATATGACTCTCTCCAATTCCTATAGCTAGATAATAGCCAGGCTGGGTCTCTTCTCCCTCCATTTCTGCCTCAGGAAGCTACCACAGTTCTACATGAAGGTGCCTCTTCACATTTAACCTATATCCTTGTTATAAACATCAGCCCGTGCTTGCTCATCCTGGTCCTGGCACCTTTGGGAATGAAGTCTTCACAAAGTCTCTCCCTCCCTCCTTCCCTCCTTCCCTCCTTCCCTCCCCTCCTTCCCTCCTTCCTTCCCACCTTCCCTTCTTCCCCCTTCTC
>NW_025399385.1:0-2416 GCF_016433145.1 Gracilinanus agilis
GAGGGGGAGGGAGGGAAGGAAAGAAGGAAGGAAGGAAAGAAGCAAGAAAGGAAGGAAGAAAAGGAAGGAAGGAAGGAAGAGAGAAAGGGAGAAAGAAAGAAAGGGAAGGAAGGTAAAGAAAGAAAAAGAGAAATGAGGATTTGGGGATAGAACTGGGAGAGGGAAGAGAGAAATTGGGTCTGTGTCTTCACTGGCATAGGGAACTTTAATTTAGGAAACTCCTTCTACCATGGACTATTGGTACTTTCTGATTTTTAGCCTTGGAGCTGTCCAAACCCTTGAGAGACAAAGTGTTTTATCCAGGGTTAGACAGCCATAATATGTCTGAGGTAGAACTTGAATATGGCTCTTCTTAGATACAGGGTCAAATTTCTATCCACTTTAGTAAACCACCTTTTTTCATATACAATCTCCTTTTATTCTCTCACCCGCCTTATGATAGATCTTACTATTCCCATATTTCAGAAAAGGAAAATGTGCTTAGAGATGCTAAATGACTTCCCAAGGTAGGTGACAACACAGTAGAACTCAGTCCTCCTAACTCCATGTCCAGGTGTGTAAAACAGTTTATAACCATAGAGCACAAGACAGATCAATTACCACTATAAAGATGAGCACATATCTTCTTATTTTTATTCTCTTTTAGCTTGTAGAAGCACAAGAAAAACAAAAGATAAACTGTGCTTTGGTTAATCAGTATTCTACCATGTTAATATTTTGCCATATTAAAAATTGATACAGAAGATAGAATTGCATAGATATTCTCTTATGTACACAAGGCAACATGCTAGCAAAGGGAGGCAGTGTGGCATAATGGATAAAGTCATGGTCTGGGAATCCAAAGATGTGAGTTTGTATCCTGGCTGCCCCTCCACTAGTCTCTAATGCCTTATCTATATATAAACAAGAGAGTTGGCCAAGATGATCTTTAAGGGTCCTGCCAACTCTCAAAGTCTATGAATCAATGAATCCATTCTGAATTCAACACATGCCCGGCATGTCGATGCCATAACAACCTATCCTTCTGAAGCAAGAAGGCAGATAGTCAGATATTAAGAATCCAATAAAGAGCAATTTTCTGAATCTTTTATCTTTCCAGTCTGCTGCTCAAAGTCACTGGTTTGAGAATGGGTTATCAATAGGTTAATGACGTTGGCCTTTTGGCTTGATTACAGGGTGTTCCTGAGGCAAAATGATGGCCTGCCTGTAGGTTTTAACCACTCTCATTGCCATTATGACAATTATGGACAATTGCAGCTGAGTGTTCAGCTGTCTATAACCACTTCGATGGATATAAGCACCAGGCAATGCACTCTTTTGGAGACCTAGTGCACCCCGATTATATCTGCAATCTCCATGAACTTGTCTGAAGCCCAACAGCATAGATGGAGGCAGAGAGCTCATTTCTACTCAAGTCTAGGCTATCCCTAATTGCTGCTAATGCAAAGGTTGTATTGATCCAGGGCTTCTGATTACAAGCCTGTGGGACTGATAATGCAATGTTCTCCCCATTCCCAGCTGCCATTGATGGCCCTTGGGGCTGCAGTTGTAACACTGGATCAGTACCTAAAAACCCTGGGTCTCTGCCTCCATGAGCTCTTTCTTATATACTAGCTCCATCTTTTCCCACGACCTATGATTTCATTGGCAGAGGAAAATTGTAGGGGGTAAACACTCACCACTAATATGCAACTTTTAAGGTAATAGAGAATTACCACAGAGCCTTGAAAGGTTAACTAACTTTCTGGGGGAGGCAAAACTAGCAAGTATAGAGGGAAGACGAATCTGAGTTTTCTTGACTGTTGGCTGCACCACACAGCCTCTTAAAAATGCTTACATGTTTTAAAAACATGGTCATTTTCTATTTCAAACTTCGGAATAAAACATGAAATGAGCATCATAAGATCAATATTTTAACTATCAAACTCAAGCATCCATTTCAAGGAGCATCCTTCCTCTTTAAAATGGGAATATCCTTTTTTTCACAGCATGGAAATTCAACATGACCAAAACTGAATTCCTCATTTTCCACTGGGAACTTAAGCCCTCCTCCAGACTTTTCTATTTATTTATTAGTTCCACCCCCAGAAAAAATGCTATCCTGGTGCCTCACTGTGGTGAGGACATCCCTCTGGGCTCCTCAAAGGCTATCCCCATGGGTAATAAGCTTTGGCAGTTTTTGCCATATTAACAAAGATCCAGACCTGTTCTGCTATCAGAGGACCAATCTAGCTGAGGAGGAAGAAACTCCTTAATAGAAGGCTAGCTGCTAGGAGATGAATTCTTTGGTATAACTTAATTATTATTTCAACAATTAAATATTATATTAGTAATAATTACTAGTTATATTATATTATTACATAATATATTTGTTATATGATATAATATAACTATATATTACACAATATCTGTTATA
>NW_025399386.1:0-10567 GCF_016433145.1 Gracilinanus agilis
TCTTTGGGGGGGGCAGCTTGCCGCGGGGCCTCCCAAGGATTCACCCAGCCTCGGCCTTCAACGTGGCCCAGCGGCGCGGAGACCCGGTCCTGTGCCCGGCCAGGGAGCCCCTGGGAGGGCCCAGCGTCAGGGGAAGGGAAGGAGCGTTTCCCGGGCAGCATGTCCTTAGGCTGTGCCTGGCACCCGGCGCCTCTCCGGCTGTATCTTTGGGGACGCCCATTTTCCAGGTGGGGCAACTAAGGCCGCCAGCAGCAGTAGAGCGG
This sequence comes from Gracilinanus agilis, assembly GCF_016433145.1. NCBI lineage: Eukaryota > Metazoa > Chordata > Mammalia > Didelphimorphia > Didelphidae > Gracilinanus > Gracilinanus agilis. Next base: position 264 of record NW_025399386.1, read on the forward strand.
CTCGCCCAGGCCAAGGAAGCTACTGCGGCCCTTTCTTTCCACGCCGTGAGGCAGGCCGGCTGGCCGGCAGGCACGGTGGCCACCCATCCCCGGCCCTGCGGCCCCCTCCGCTTAAGTCCCTGGCTGGCGTTGGGGCCCCTCCCCCCCTTGCTGCCCAAATGCACCAGCCGCGCCCCGTCCCAGGGCACCGCGGATCTCCCGGTCGAGTCCACTGAGGCACGGTGGGCCCTCCGGGAGTGGGGGGGGGGGTTCGAGGGCCCGAGGGGTTCCTGCAGCCGCCCAGAGAAGCCGGGGCCCTGCTCCCGTTTGGACAGGCACTTCTCCTCAGCAGCCAGTGCTCTGCACCTCCCATATTAGAAGCCCCGAGGCCGGGCAAAGAGAGCGGGGCGGCTTGACAGAGGAGGAAACCGAGGCCAACAGGGTGAAGCGTCTCCCTTGGGGTCCCCCAACTACTAAGCGTTGGCCGGTGGTCATATTTGAACTGGGGTCTTCTGGCCTCCAGGGCCGGCACCCCCAGCTGCTCCTTGGCAGGCTCCTGATCCACGCTTTGGCCTTGGACGGGACTGTGCCATCTGCGGCCATTTCGCTCGATGCCGCCGGCACCCAGCACTCCCCGCTCTGGATGGTGAACTCGGGCAGGACCGTCGGTCCAGGGCGGCCACGCCGGGGACGTTTTGCAAAGGACTTTAGTTCTGGAACCCTCGGGCCAGCCAGACCCAGAACTCTGGGCTTCTTCTTGGGGAGGTCCTTCCCTTGGTGTAGCCACCATCGCGCTCCCATGTAAAGAGAGGGTAAGGGCGGCGAGGTGTGGCCCGCCTCAAGCCAGGAACATCTGAACCCGAATCTGGCCTCAGACACCCTGGGCAAGTCACGTGGCCTGTTGGCCTCAGTTTCCTCCTCTGTCAAATGGTAATGGTCTGGGGACAGGAATGGCAAGCCACCCCAGCATCTTGGCCAAGAGAGCCCGACAGTACTAAAATGGCTGAAGAGCAGCAAAAGATGAGCTGAGATAACCCCGAACACAAGCCCGGCTTTCCGGAATCACCCGCTCAAGGCCCGACACACACCCAAGGTTCCGCTTTGTCTTTGGTACCTCCTCGGCATTGCGCTGGGCTATGAAAAAAAGGAAATTCGACCCTCGTGCCCACCTTTCTGCCTTTGTCTCCGTCTGCCCATCTCTCTCCGAGGACCCTCCGTCAGGACTAACACGTGCAGCTGGGCGACGGCAGCGAAAACAGTGGCCCAGGTCAAAGAAAGAATGAAAACCGTTCAGGACTTAGGATGCCAGCTCCCACCCCGAGTGCCAAGTCCTGGGCCCGGAACGGTCCTCTGACCGGAAGGCCCCGTCCGCCCTAGGCATGTGGCCTCCACACAGGCGAGCAGCTTCCTCCCAGTTCTCTGTGCGCAGACCTGTCTGCATTTCCACCAAAGACATCAGCTTGGGGAACACCAAGACCACTCGGCAGGCAGTAAGGGCTGCCTCATCCCCAGGCGCTTTGAGATCAGAAAAAAACCCCACACGGCCCAAGCAGTGAACAAGTCCTCTGGGCTTGAAGTGCCCTCTGCCCGGCCTGGTTCCCATGTCACCCCCCAGAGCTCTCTGCTGGCCCACTTGGTGGAGCCAGATGGAGAATTTTTTAAATATATATTTTATTGTATTTTTATCTGTTTTATTAAGTATTTTCCAGTTACATTTTTAAATTTTTAGTTTGAATATTTTCCCCGAGTTACATGTTTCCTGTTCTTTCCCTTCCCCAACCCCCTTAGCCGACCCACAATTCCACTGGGTTTTACACGTATCATTGATCGAGGCCTAATTCCATATTATTGATAGTTGGACTAGAGTTATCATTTAATGTCCACATTCCCAATAATATCCCCATCAGCCCATGTGTCCAAGCAGTTGTTTTTCTTCTATGTTCCTCCTCCCACAGTTCTTCCTCTGAGTGTGGCTGGTTTTCTTTCTCAGAAGTCCCTCAGCCTTGCTCTGGATCCTTGCATTGCTGCTAGTAGAGAAGTCCATTATGTTCGATTGTACCACAGTGTATCCGTCTCTGTGTATAATGCTCTCCTGTTCTGCTCCTTTCACTCTGCATCAGTTCCTGGAGGTCTTTCCAGTCCACATGGAATTCCTCCAGTTCATTATTCCTTTGAGCACAATAGTATTCCATCACCAGCAGATACCACAATCTGTTAAACCATTCCCCAATTGAAGGACATTCTCTTATTTTCCAGTTTTTTGCCACCACAAAGAGTGCAGCTATAAATATTTTTGTACAGGTCTTTTTCCTTGTTATCTCTTTGGGGTGCAAACCCAGCCCTGGTATGCCTGGATCAAAGGGCAGACAGTCTTTTAGAGCTCTTTGGGCGTAGTTCCAAATTGCGTTCCAGAATGGTTGGATCAGTTCACAACTCCACCAGCAGTGCATTAATGTCCCAATTTTGCCACATTCCCTCCAGCATTCATTACTCTCCCCTGCTGTCATTTTAGCCAATCTGCTAGGTGGGAAGTGGTACCTCAGAGTTGTTTTGATTTGCATTTCTCTAATTATTCAAGATTTAGAGCACTTTCTCTTGTGCTTATTGATAGTTTTGATTTCTTTATCTGAGAATTGCCTCTTCATGTCCCTTGTCCATTTATCAATTGGAGAATGGCATGATTTTTTGTACAATTGATTTAGTTCCTTGTATATTTGAGTAATTAGACCTTTTATCTGAGTTTTTTGTTATAAAGATTTTTCCCAATTTGTTGCTTCCCTTCTAATTTTGGTAGCATTGGTTTTGTCTGTGCAAAACCTTTTTAGTTTAATGTAGTCAAAATTATTTATTTTACATTTTGTGATTTTTTTTCTAACTCTTGCTTAATTTTAAAATCTTTCCTTTCCCATAGCTCTGGCAGATTAACTATTCTGTGTTCACTTAGTTTACTTACAGTTTCCTTCTTTATATTCAAATCATCCACCCATTCTGAGTTTACCTTGGTGTAGGTTGTGAGATGTTGATCTAAACCTCATCTCTCCCATATTGTTTTCCAATTTTCCCAGCAGTTTTTGTCAAATAGTGGATTTTTGTCTCAAAAGTTGGGCTCTTTGTATTTATCATAGACTGTCTTGCTGACGTCTCTTACCCCAAGTCTATTCCACTGATCCTCCCTTCTGTCTCTTCATTGGTACCAGATCATTTTGATGACTGCTGTTTTATAGTATAGTTTAATATCTGGTACTGCTAGGCCACCTTCCTTCATGTTTTTTTTTTCATCATTTCCCTTTATTTTCTTGATCTTTTGTTCTTCCAAATGAACTTTGTTATAGTTTTTTCTTATTCTATAAAAAAGTTTCTTGGTAGTTTGATGGCACTAAATAGATCAATTAATTTGGGTAGAATGGTCATTTGTATTATGTTAGCTCATCCTACCCATGAGCACTCAATGCTTTTTCCAATTGTTTAGATCTAGTTTTAGTTGTTTGGAAAGCGTTTTGTAGTCGTGTCCGTGTAATTTCGGTGTTTGTTTTGGTAGATAGATTCCTAAGTGTTTTATATTGTCTAGGGTGATTTTCAATGGTGTTTCTCTTTCTACCTCTTGCTGCTGGGATGTGTTGGAAATATATAGAAATGCTGATGATGTATGTGGGTTTATTTTGTATCCTGCAACTCTGCTAAAATTGTTGATTATTTCTATTAGCTTTTTAGCTGATTCTCTGGGATTCTTTAAGTAGACCCTCATATCATCTGCAAAGAGTGATAGCTTAGTCTCTTCACTGCCTATTTTAATGCCTTCAATTCCTTTTCCTTCTCTAATTGCTACTGCTGGTGTTTCTAGTACAATGTTAAATATTAGAGGTGATAATGGGCATCCTTGTTTCACACCTGATCTTATTAGGGAGGCTTCTAATTTATCCCCATTGCAGATGATGCTTGTTGATGGTTTTAGATATATATTGTTTATTATTTTTAGGAAAGGCCCTTCTATTCCTATACTTTCTAGTGTTTTCAGTAGGAATGGATGTTGGATTTTGTCAAAGGCTTTTTCAGCATCTATTGAGATTATCATGTGATTTTTGTTTGTTAGCTTGTTGATATGGTCAATTATGTGAATGGTTTTCCTGATGTTGAACCATCCTTGCATTCCTGGTATAAATCCCACCTGATCATGATGGATGATCCTCGTGATCACTTGCTGTAGCCTTTTTGCTAGTATTCTGTTTAAGATGTTTGCATCTATGTTCATTAGGGAGATTGGTCTGTAGTTGTCTTTCTGTTTTCGGTTTGCCTGGCTTGGGAATCAGTACCATATTTGTGTCATAAAAGGAATTTGGTAGAACTCCTTCTTTGCCCATTATGTTAAATAATTTGTATAGTATTGGGATTAGTTGTTCTTTGAATGTTTGATAGAATTCACTTGTGAATCCATCAAGCCCTGGCGATTTTTTCTTAGGGAGTTCTTTGATAGTTTGTTTTCTTTTTCTGATATGGGATTATTTAGATATTCTATTTCTTCTGCTGTTAATCTAGGCAATTTATATTTTTGTAAATATTCATCCATCTCACCTAGATTGCTATATTGCCATATAATTGGGCAAAATAGTTTTTAATGATTGCCTTGATTTCCTCTTCATTAGAGGTGAGGTCTCCCTTTTCATCTTTGATACTGTTAATTTGGTTTTCTTCTTTCCTTTTAATTAAATTTACCAGAACTTTGTCTATTTTATCTGTTGTTTTCTTCAAAATACCAGCTTCTAGTCTTATTTATTAATTCAATAGGTCTTACTATTGATTTTATTAATTTCTCCTTTGATTTTTAGTATTTCTAATTTAGTTTTCATCTGGGGATTTTTAATTTGTTCGTTTTCTAGTTTTTTAAGTTGCATGCCCAATTCATTAATCTCTGCCCTCCGTAATTTGTTAATATATGCACTCAGTGATATAATTTTTACCCTTAGAACTGCTTTGGCTGCATCCCATAGGTTTGGGTAAGACGTCTCATCATTGTCATTGTTTTCAATGAAATTGTTATTTATTTCTGTGATTTGTTCTTTCACTAACTTATTTTGGAGAATCATATTAAATTTCCAATTATTTTTTGGTTTGCCTCTCCATGTATTCTTACTAATAACTATTTTTATTGCATTATGATCTGATTAGGTTGCATTTATTATTTCTGCTTTTTTGCATTTGTTTGCCATGTTTCTATGCCCTAATACACGGTCAATCTTTGTGAATGTTCCATGTGCTGCTGAAAAGAAGGTGTATTTCTTTTTGTCCCTATTTATTTTTCTCCACATATCTATTAACTCTAATTTTTCTATGATTTCATTCACCTCTCTTATCTCTTTCTTATTTATTTTTTGGTTTGATTTATCTAGATCTGATAGGGGAAGGTTGAGGTCGCCCAGTAGTATAGTTTTGCTATCTATCTCTTCCTTGACCTCCATTAGCTTCTCCTTTAGAAATTTGGATGCTATAACGTTTGGTGCATACATGTTGAGTACTGTTATTTCTTCATTGTTTATATCCAAGGCACAACATGCAAACAGTTCGGTACCTACAAGCTCAAGGGAGACAGAGACGTTGGAAAGAATCTCAGAGGAAAGGCATCGGCTTTGGGGGGGGGGGTCCAGAAAGGCTGCTTATAAGAAGGTAGGAATTTAGATGGAACTTAAAGGAAGCCAGAGAAGGGAAGAGGAAGAAGAGGGGAGGAGGAAGGTTGTTGTAGCAATCCAGGTATACATTAATTGTGATATTATTTTAAGAAGTATTCAAAAACTTAACTCTTATACTGCTAATGATTGATCTCTATAATCTTGAGTCAAATTGAACATCGACCTTGCCAAATCCCTAGCCCTTCCCTAAGGCTACACCCCAGAAGACTGGTCAATTATCTCAGTCTCCTTACTTTTCCTTCTATGATCAATTAACATAGGTATCAAACATCAGTAGATGCCTTAGGCCATATCCACCCTGGATCCTGATCTTAGCTCTACTTATTGTTTCAGGTTTTGGCAGTTTGCATTTTATGATGATTACCTCATAATGTTAATGTATCAGGCCACCAGCCTCTCCCCTTCCCCCCATACTGTTGTAACCCCAATAAAATGTGACAAGAAATCAGCTAGAAATAAGCTCTTGACCATCAGAGCTTACTCGCTGTCTGTCTACCCCAACCAAAACTTTCTGTGTCTGCGTGTCTTTATTCTCGCCTTATGTTCTCTTTCCATCAATCCTTAACCCGTAACCCATTTTCACTCAGTCCTTGGTTCCCCTTTCTGAGTGTCCAACCCACTAGGAATCTTCGTGGAGTCGGTGGACGGCTTCAGTTGTTCTGACTATGAGGACCACCAACCAGAGAGAGCGCCTGGAGCCAAGGCTGTTCTAGACCAGCCAGGGGACCATATTGCTGCATCAAAGAGTAAGTTTTTAGCAGTGAAGTGTAAAAATACTGGAAAAGGAGAAGGTGGGCTGGCTAAGTTCTGCAGGACTTTTGCTGTTGAGTCATTTTTCAGGCCTGTCTGACTCTTCCTGACCTCTTTTGGACTTTTCTTGGCAAAGGTACCAGAGTGGTTTGCCAGTTCCTTCTCTAGTTAATTTTATAGATGAGGAAATTGAGACCAACAGAGTAAAGTGACTTGCCTAGGGTCACCCACCTAGTAAGTGGATAAGAGGCCAGATTTGAACAAGCCTAGCACTTGATCTGCTGCACCACCTAGCTGTCTTGAAGAGTGGTAAATAGACAGGATTCTAGCCCTCTCAGAGATAGGCCAGTACAGGAGAGATCAGCCAGCCATGGTAGTCCTGGATCCTGCTTGCCCCTTCCTTCCTAGACTCTTGGCGCTATAAGCTTGGCCTTCGTTTTTCTCCTCAGAAGGATGGAAATTAATAGTACTAATTGCTAACATTTATATAGTACCTACTGTGTGCCAGGCACCATGCTAACTCCTTTACAAAAATAATTTCATTTGATCCTCCATCACAAAAGTCCTGGAAAGCAAATGCTATTATGATCCCCATTTTACAGTTGAGAAAACTGAGGCAGCCAGAGGTCTAGTGACTTGACCAGGGTCACGTAGGTAAGAAACATCTGAGGCCAGAGATGACCTTAGGCCTCCCAAATTCCAAGCCTAGCACTCCATCCACTGTGCCATCTTAGCTACCTCAAAATTTTGGTTTCCCTTGGAGATATAGTGGGCCAGATCCCTGGGCACACCTATCTGTGCCATACACAGGCCGGCTACCAACCTCCTATGTTTCAATCATCCATCTGCCTGCCTGTCTGTCTGTCTCTTATCTCTTGGAAACCTATAAACAACTGGTAGTGGAGGACAAGGCAATAAGAGACAGCCAAGTGGGAGTACCCTGTTCATCGGTTGTGCCATGTTTGGAAGTGAACTTGAGCCCACTCTCCCCACAAACTGAGGTGGGATAGTGGTGGGGTTGACTGTACTCTCAGTTCAGAGAAATAGTTTTTGCTTCTTCTGTTTCTGCACTAGCTTCTCAGGGAAAAAGGGAATTGGTGCTCTCACTCCCAGGGGCAGATGTAGCCTTACAAGGGGAGACCTGAGCTTCTAGATGTTACATGCTAAGGCTCTTCCAGGAGAAACTTTAGGCCCTTTGCATTTTTCGGGGACCCACATGGCTTTTGTTTTGTCAGATCTCTTCATTTTGGTTGCCCACGTTGAATCCAGAATAGCAGAGAGTAGACCTCTAATGGTAGCATCATACTAGCTTGGATCATTGTATTGCCAGAAATAGCTACGCCATTCATAAATATTCATCATATAATATTACAGTTCCTGTATAGTGTTCTCCTGCTTCTGCTCACTTCACTTTGAATCAGTTCATGTAGGTCTTTCCAGGTATTTCTTAAATTATCCGTCACATCATTTCTGATAGCAAAGTTTTATTATTCCATTACAGCCATATGCCACAACTTGTTCAGCCATTCCCCAAATGATGGACACCCCCTTGGTTTCCAATTCTTTGCCACCACAAAAAGAGCTGCTAGAAATATTTCTGTACAGGCAGTACATTCTGTCAGTCCTTTTCCTTTTTGTTCTTTTTTCCTTCTTCCTTTTCGTTCTTCCTCCTTAAATCTCTTTGGGCTACAGACCTACTAATGGTATTGTTGGATCAAAGGGTATGCACAGTTTTATAGCCCTTTGGGCATAGTTCCAAACCTCTCTCCAGAATGGTCAGATCAGTTCACAGCTCCACCAGCAATGCATTTGCGTCCCAATTTTGCCACATCCCCTCCAACATTTATCACTTTCCTTTACTGTCATATTGGCTGATCTGCTGGGTGTGAGGTGATACCTCAGAGTTGTTTTGATTTGCATTTCTCTCATCAAGAGCAATTTGGAGAATTTTTTCATGTGATTGTACATTGCCTTGATTTCTCCATCTGAAAACTGCCTGTTTACATCCTTTGGTCACTTATCAATTGGGGGATGATTTGTTTTCTTATAAAGTACACTCAATTCTCTAGAGATCTGAGAAATAAGGCCTTTATCAGAGATACTTGCTGTGAAAATTTTTCTTCCCAGCCTTCTTCTTTTCTTTTCATCTTGGTTGCATTGGTTTTGTTTGTGCAAAAACTTTTTAGTTTAATATAATCAGAGTTATCCATTTCACAGCCTATGATGCTTTCTAACACTTGTTTGGTCATAAAGTCTTCCCTTCACCATAGATTTGACAGGTCCACTCCTCTGATTTGCTAATGGTATATACTCTTTATGTCTAAATCATGTATCCATTTTGACCTTATCTTGGTATAGGGTGTGAGAGGGTGGTCCATACCCAGTCCGTGCCATACCCTTTTCCACTTGTCCCAGCAGTTTTTGTCAAATAGTGGGGTTTTTTTGTCGCCAAAGCTTGGATCTTTGGGCTTATCAAACCCTAAAAAACTATGATCATCTGCTACCATGTAGTGTGTAGCTAATCTACTCCACTGATGTACTGCTCTATTTCTTAGGCAGTACCAGGGCGTTGTGATGATTACAGCTTTGCAGTACAGTTTGAGATCTGGTACTCCTAGGCTACCTCCCTTCACATTTTTTCATTCATTGATTCCCTTGATAGTACTGATCTCTTGTTCTTCCACATGAACTTTGGTTTTTTTTTTTATTCTAGTTCTGTGAAATAATTTTGGGCAATTCGATTGGTTTGGCATTGAATAAGTAGCTCTACTGAGGTTGCATTGTCATGTTTATTGTGTTGGTTTGACCAACCCATGAGCAATCAGTATTTTCCCAGTTGTTTAGGTCTTGCTTTCTTTTTGTGAAAAGTACTTTGTAATTGTGTTCATATAATTCTTGGGTCTGTCTTGGCAGGAAAACGGCCAAGATGATAGTTCATGTAAATGAAATCTCTTCTGTTGCTGGGCTTTGTGGTAGAGCCTCACTTTCTATCTTTGACTTCCAACCTGTTTCTAACCCTAATAGCTGAATTGAAGACTCTGAACATTTTGAATTAAAATAGTTCTTTTTGCATAATTCCACGTAACTTCTATTCCCTGCAGCCCACTCTGACTATTCCCTCTTTTAGGATTTTGATTAATCTGGGTGTGAGGTGAAACCTCCGAGTCCTTTAAAGACTTTTCTTTCTTTATTTTGTTTTCATAGCAAATGTACACACACGTTTTCCAAAGTTTCATGATTCGTGTTGTCTCCCTCCTTCTTCCCTCCCCACTCCTGGAACTGACAAGCAGTTCCACTGGGTTATACACGGATTATCACTCATTTTTATTAGAGAGGAGTCCAATAAAGCCAAAACCCCATCCTATACCCAAATAAACAAGTGATAAACCATATGTTTGCTTCTGCATTTCTATTCCCACAGTTCTTTCTCTGGAGGTGGAAATGGCATTCTTTCTCCTACGTCCCTCAGGATTGTCCTGGCTCATTGCGTTGCTGTTAGTAGCAAAGTTAATCATATTTGGTCATCCCATGTTTCAGTTACCGTGTACAACATTCTCTTGGTTCTGCTTGTTTCACTCCGCATCAGTTCATGGAGGTCTTTCTGGCTCTTTCTGACTTCCTCCAGTTCATCATTCCTTCTAGCACAATACTATCCCATCACCATCGTATATCACAGTTGGTTCAGTCATTCCCCAATCGAGGAACAACCCTTCAGTTTCCAATTTTTTGCCACCCCAAAAAGCTTGGTTATAAATATTTTTGTACAAGCAGGTCCTTTCCTGTTTTGTTTTGTTTTGTTTTTTCATCTCTTTGGGATCCAGACCTCAGAGTTGTTTTCATGTATATTTCTCTTCCTCCTCCTCCTCCTTCCTTCCTTCCTTCCTTCCTTCCTTC
>NW_025399387.1:0-6050 GCF_016433145.1 Gracilinanus agilis
GAGAGAGAGAGAGAGAGAGAGAGAGAAAGATCATTGCCAACTTTGGAGAGAACAGTTTCAGTTGAATGATCAATTTCAAAGCCAAACTACAGAGAATTAATTAAGAAGAGAATGAGATGAGAAGTGGAGATACTTAATATAAAGGATCTCAAGGAGTTTAGGGAGGAGAGACAATAGTTAGCTGAGATAGATGGATCGAATAAAGGTTTTTCCGAGGATGAGGAAGACCAGGAAACAGCCTGAAGGTTCTCAGCTGGGAAGGTGTGAGGACAGTACACGATGGGAAACTTGAGGAGGTATCAAAAATATCTGGAAAGCTTCTGGGTTGAGTGGGAAAAGAATTGATTAGAGAAGTGCAAGGAAATTTCATTGTGGTGAGAGTCCAGTGAGATTAAGTAACATAAATTTGAAGAGAACACAGTCAACATGGGTTCATGATTTTCTTCATTTTATTTAGTGATATATAGGTAGAAATGAAGGTAGTAGAAAGTGAGAAGTGAAAGTAATGTAAGGTTGAGGTTTGGCAGAGCAACATCTTTCATAAGAGAAGGGGTCAAGTGACTTCAAAGAAGAAGAAGACAATGCAGAGTTGAACTGGTTCACCAAGAAGTCAAAATGAGGAAGGGAGGAGAATATAGGCCAGTGAAGAGGTGAGGGCTGTAAGAATTAAATTTTAATGGCTGACTAAAATATATGAAAATTATAAATAACATGGTAGTTGCCAATTCAAAGTATTATTGCTCAAAGTTGGAATGACCTTTAATAGCTTATTGAGTTCTCACCTAAGGGTGTGATTTTTCTAAAATTCATATTCTGGAGAGGTGACTACTCATCCTGGATGACTGAGTTTCTGAGGGTATGAATTCACTCAGTGATGGGCAAACTTTTTAAAGAGGGGGCCAAAGGAAAGGAAATGCTCAAGTCAGTCTGTTTCTGAGGCAACTCTTTTGAAGTTTCATTGTATTGTATCCTACTCATTGTATTCGTCAGATTAGGAATAATGTCACGTATGTGATAGAACATTTTAGGGAGCTGCATCTGGCTCTCGGCTGTAGTTTGCCCATCGCTGCACTAAGTGGTTTGTGAGCTCCTCCACCTAGTTCAAGCTTGTGTTGATTCAATCAAAAGGTGGACAAAGGAGAGTTAATCCTGTCTTTATAATCTAGTGAGGTACTTAAGTTGGTGTTAACTAAAGTGTTAGCTCCAACTAGGCAAAGAGAATAAAGGATTCCCTTTCATAAGTGTAAACTCAAAGAGAACAGAGAATTCCCTTTTACAAGAATTCCTTTACAAGGGGAATCCCTTTTACAAGAATTCCCTTTTGACAGGGCCTAAGAAAGAGCCAAAGGGTCAAGGGATTGGAGGTCACATAATGGATGAAGAATAGAGTGTAGGGTTGTAAGGCAGAGGGAGAAGTGGAATGACAACAAATTTGATCAAATATAGGAATTTCAGAGCTTGAATATGGAGCTGGAACACTTGTGGGTTATAACAAGTTCATAGGAATGACTATCTCTATGAGTAGCTGAGATGAGGGTATAGGAAAATGAGTAAATTGAAGAATTGGGAGATAGTTGGAGATGTATTTATGTATTCAACATATATATAGTTTTCATGCATGTTTTATATACATAAATATGTAGCAGTTTCCTAGTATGAAGGTAAGAGTTGAGGAAGTGAGAAAGTGAGGAAGTGAGAAAGTGAGGAAGTGAGAAAGACTGTGAGTAAGGTATTGAACATATTGGGAAAGGAAGGAGAATGTCTTGGAGGTTGGTAGATAACAGCCACCTGAATGTAGTTTGAGTAGTAAATATAGATTGAATGACTCTCAAAGGCTATTGAGTAATAGAAGTACTATGAGAGCTATTTTGATTAGCAAAAACAGTCCTGTCCTTAGATAGCTTATAGTCTGGTAGAGGTGATTTGACAAGTAAACAAATAATTGGAATACAAGGTAAGATGGGACAACTGGCATGACAAAAACAACATGCTATGGTATTTTAAAGAACCTTCCTTATCCATTGCTATAATTTACCTATTGGGAGAATAACAAAGTCCTTACTTTCTAATACAGAATTTCCCACTAAATTTCCTTAGATCTAGTACAATTAGTTTTCTTCTGCATCCAGATTTGGTTGGACCTTCCACTCCATGGACAATGGACACAGAGCTCTTCATCACCAAGACTTTTCTCTAGCTAGTTATGTTCAGATAAAAATCTCAGGCATACTTCTTTACCATCTCTTTACCATGATACCTATGTTCAAACCTTCATCCTCATCTCCTCCCATCAGGGGTGGGATGGAGTTGGAAACTAGGGAAACCAGGGGGGAACTATTTGCCTTATCTTTCTGGGAAACGGACCTCCATGCCATTTCTTTAACTTCACCACATGCTTCCAACTCTTGTATTTCTCTTTCCCACCACACTATTCAGGTCGTCTTCATGTGTTGTCTTCCTCCATTAGAATATGGCTTTTTGAGGGCAAGGACTATCTCGTTCCCTTGTATTTGTCTCCCCATGCTTAGCACAGTGCCAGGCAAAGATTAAATGCTTAATAAGTGCTCTCTCTCATCATCATCTATCTAGCCATCCCATCACCTTTCTCTCTGTCTGTCCATGTCTGCCCATCTGTCTGTCTATCTAGCCAATCATTATCAATCTAATAAATTCAAGTAATATGTACTGCCTCCATTAAAGTCATCTAAGTGGCTCTGGGCTCTTGAATCCTTTACTGGCTGAGGCAAGCCTTAGAAAGACCTAGTGTTCTGTAAAGTCTCCAACTATTAGCCTCACAGAGACTGTGCCAATCACTCAATGACCAGCCTAAGTATAAAGAGGCTCATCATCAAAGATTGGCCACCAGAGGATGAATTGTGTGGAGGGTACCACAAAGACATCGAAGGATTTCTAACTATGTTGGTGGAAAGAATGCCCCCTTTAAACAAATCACAAATCAATAGGAAAAATATTTATTGAGCCCCATGAAACCACAGGTTCAGTGCCTATTCCTATAAATCTGGGATGAGAAGGGATCTTAGAGGCCATCCGATTCAGTCCCTTCATGAATATATGAAGGAATGGCAGCCCAGGGAGGCTCATTGGGATCACAGGGTTGGAATATAGAAGGCAACCTTTTTTTTTGCAGCTGGGGAAACTGAGGTTCATGAAGTTAAATGACTTGGGATTTCAACCTAAATCCGTTGACTCTAGGGCTAATGCTCTTTTCAATGCACCATACTACTTCCCAAACATCTTCAAAGAGCCAGCGTAGTAAGGCCAAGCATGGAGAATGGGCTGGAAGATGCCAAGTGTCCTGGCTTGGTTTTGGTCTCATCTATACAACCATGACTAATCTATGATGAAAGGCCCATGATGGTCTCAATAGGAGCACACAGCTTCACAAAGCTGTTAATGTTGTTCCGTAACTCAGGGTGTGGGTCCGTTTTGGAGGGAGAAGAGAAGAAGCTGGCATTTACCCAGCTTGGCATACATTCATTTCAAAACAATTCAACTCAATCAAATTGTTTATTAAGCAAGTCATCACACAGGCCGTCTCCACTGCCTGCAATGCTGTCTCTCCCTCCTTACCTCAACCTCCTAGAATCCTTAGCTTCCTTTTAGCTTCTGCTCAAGGGCCACCACCTCCATGAGGCCTTTCCTGATTTCCCCAAATTGTTACTGTTCTCCTCCTGAATCTGAGCTACTTAGACCTTTGACAGAGTAAGATTTTCCTGGTCTGGTCCAAGTTTTCCCCAACCTTTGTATCTAAACTATGGTTGTTAAATTGTAATGCTTGACTGAGGTTTCCTGAGGGAGCATGCACTAATTTAAGGAGACTAAATTCTCCCTGGGCTGTGTGACAGAAATGCTCTGCTTGTCACTATAAGTTGGCCACTGGTGGGAGATGGGAAAGAGATGCCTTGGAATGCAGTTTAATTTCTCTCTGTGCATTGGGAGTGAGGAAGAGATGCAGAGAGAAGAGAAGGTGTAATTATTATATATGTGTCTGAATTAATTTGTCTTTGTGTACTTGCTTTTAAAAAGCTTTCTATTCCTTTTATTTTTTTTAATTAGATGAAGAAACAAAATTTCTTTGACAATTGTTTTTTGACCTTTTGCAACCCAAATCCTCTTCCTCCCTTCCTCCTCTCTCCTCTCCCCAGACAGTAAACAATCTGATATAGGTTACTGCAGTGTTGTCATACAATATACATATCCATTTTCCTCACGTTGTGAAAGAAGATATATCACACATGTAAGAAAAAATTCATGAAGGAAATAAGGCAAGAAATGGTATGACTCGATGTACATTCAAACTCTAACAGTTCCTTCTTTGGCAGCGGATAGCATTTTTCATCATGGGTCCCTGGGGATTGTCTTGGATTTTTGTAATGCTGATAATAGTTTAGTCCTTCACAGTTGATCACTGTACACCATTTCTGTTACTGTATACACTGTATACCCTTCACTTTGCATCAGTTCATATGAGTCTTTTCAATTTTTTTCTGAAATCATCTTGTTCATCAATCATTTCTTATGGAGCCATAGAATTCCACTATAATCACATGTGTGTGTGTACTTAGAAGTAGGTACATGTATCCATACCTCATTAGGTATAGTTATGATAAAAGTTCTCTGGGACTGTATACTAATTATAATTATTTATTAGTAAAGGTGGGAAAGGAGAGGAGAGGGAGGGAGAGGGAGAGACAGAGACAGAGAGGCAGTGACAGACAGAGACACAGAGAGCAGAAACAGAGAGACAGAGAGACAGAAACAGAGAGAGGATAGAGGCAGAAACAGAGACACAGAGAAGGAGAGAGAGAAAGATCACATGATTACCTGGCTGCACCTAACTAAAAAAATCTTCCACATTTCCTTAGCTTGAGCTCCAAGCGGCTGGACTGCATCCACTTGAGTGACTGGCTGGCCTGGAGATCAGCCAGTGTGTGCCAAGCATTAACTGCTCCAGAGAAGGAAGAGAGAAAGCCAGCTTCCTGTACCACTCTCTTATAAATCCAGTCTTCCTCTCTCCTCCTGGGATTGACCAGGCATCTCCTCAGTCAGATCCAAGTCTTGACTTTGGGACCTGTCACTGGGGGACTTCCACCAGCCCCTCTGTAAGCCAGGAAGCTCTGCAGCACCCTGGCATCCTCCCATAGTAATTCATGTGGCTGGTCAAAGGATGGGGGTTGATAATGGCCAAAAAGGGGTTTTTGAACAGAACCAGGGGGCACAATTTATATTAAATTCACACCAGAAAAATGTGTATAAAATTATGAGTGTAGTGATCTGCCTCTGGGTGATCAGGCATATATGTAAGCAATATGGATTGAATACATCTCTGGGATTGTATTTGTGCCTGTAACAAGCTGGGTGTTTACGTGAACAAGAAGGATTATTCAAGGGAGCCATACATCTGTGTGTGTATATATGTGTGTGTGTGTGTTTATGTATGTGTGTTTACAGGTTAAATCTTCCTTCAGAAACTTACTAGCTCGGTGCTGATGGGCAAATCTCTCAGAATTTAAGATTCCTCATCTATAAAATCAGGATAACCTTGGCACTACCTGCCTCACAAGACAGATGCCAGCAAAGCCCTCCTGGTACAGCTCAAAGCCCAGTAGAAATGGGGGCAGTCCAAGTGTCATAGCTTCCAACCACACACTCACATACTCATTCCCTTTATAAACTTCCCTATTTTTGTCAAGGGCACTACTATTAAAAAAAAAAAAACCTTACCTTTCATCTTAGAATCAATACTGTGTATTAGTTCCAAGGCAGAGAACCAGATGGTTAATTTTCTCTTCATTTTTTTTTTATTACTCTCATTTCTTTTACCAACTTTTCCTCTGTCCCTCTTATATTTTTCTTTAACTCTTCCAGGAATTCTTGCTGAATTTGGGTCCAAGGAGCAATTTTCTTCAAGGCTTTCCTTATTTTCTTCAGAGTTTAAGTCTTGGTCTTCTTTGCCACCATAGTAACTTTTTATGGTCAGTTTCTTCTTTTTTCTCTTCCTTCCTTCCTTTCTTCCTTCCTTTCTTCCT
>NW_025399388.1:0-3256 GCF_016433145.1 Gracilinanus agilis
GTGAGTTAATGTTAAGGATTTTCAATTCCCCAACAAAGCTGCACCTAAATTTCATAATCCCCACACACAGATGCCTGGAACTGCTTTCAAGCTTCCTCTGATCCTTGAAGTGGAATGTAAGACAGGGAGGACAGGAGATGAAAAATTAGAGCAAGTTACCTCCCCATTACACTAGACTATTCTTATTAACCCCATAGCATAAAGAACAAGAACAGTAAACTTACCTTTGAAAAATACTGAAAAATGAAAGGTTGTTATTGGAACAATATTTGGATCGATTTAGGATTATTGTATCTTTTGAATCCTGATTTATGCTGTATTTGTGTAACCAACTAGTATAATGAATCATCATCTATTAAATATACAACTGAATAGAGCAAAGAATAATCATGTTTAACTTGATTGGTTAAAATGTAATTAACTATTATATTCTACTGGAAAGCATACACTGTACCTCACCAATAGTTAGGAATGCTAATTTCCAACCCAGTTATTTCATGATGAATTATTCTTGACAAGCTTTGCATCTTTTGTTAATCATAGAAAACAAGATAATTACAGAATATCAATCAAATGATTTTGTAATTCAGTAAAAGTTAATGTATGACTTAATCCATTATCTGCAAGAAATATATGTATGGTAAATATGAAAATTCATGCCGGCATATATGTAATCTTAAGAAAAGGGTATAAAAAGTAAAGACAGCAGATGGCCAACAGATCAGTCTGTGAAGCCTAGCTGAAAACTCTGGCCATTCTCATTTGTCTTAATCCACCTTTACTGTCACACCTCCTCGAGACCTGGACCAGGGGGGCAGGTTCCCCCACATAAGGTGACAAGGATGACAAGTATAAGGATCATGATTTGAACCCAGGTCTTCTGGCTTCCAGTCAAGGGCTCTTTCAACTACAAGAAATGGTTATGAATGGGACCTGCTGTCCTGTCTTCATTGACTGCCAGATGTAATAGGGGAATTAAGCTAAAGGTAATAGGAATTAAGGCAGGTAAGGTTGTATTGGGGGATAAAGGCAGGTAAGGGACTAAAGGTAGTGTGGATAGGGATAAGGTATTGTAGATAGGGGTTTGTGGATCCCTAAGGCAGTAAGGTCGATAAGGAGGGTACAATTGTGGAGCGTAAATTGAGGTGATAGGAGAAGTAAGGGAATGACTGAGTTTAGGGAGTATAAACTGAGGTATAAAAGTTACAAGGAGAAGATGAAGTATTTTGGGCAGGTAGCTACAACCTGGGAGGCACAGACTGGGTATACAGATTTGATACAGAGACACTAAAGGGAAACAGACTGAGCCCTTCAGGTAGAAAGGGCACCTTCACAGACAAAGGTTGGGGCCAGCCAAGAATGGCTTGAAACTGACTAGAGGGCTTCTAGTCAGTTTCTCAGGTTCACAAAGGAAGAATCCAGAGGAAGTATTGAGATTGCACTTCCTCCAAAATGGATATCTCCAATTCCCCTCAGGACCCAGAGAGAGTATTATTCCTTTCTCCCCTTCTCCCTCTCTTATCAATCAACTAATAAATTAACCAAAGGTTTGATTACGTGATAAACAGGATTTATTGATTTTCAGGGTTGATCATAAAGGACAGAGGGATACAAGGAATTTCTAGCTCTGTCTCTGGCAGCATGGAGTTTATTATATGTACTTCAAGACTCACTTCACACAAAAGAACCCCCCAAAACTTTGAGTTTGCTCAGAAGTAACAAATTATGTCATATCAAAACACAAAGATGCTCAATGGCCTCAGAACAGAACCAGGCCAAGGCTGAATTTTGGCTAGCCCATTATCGAAAGCTAAGTCTGGGAATACTTTCTCAGGGACAAATAACCCCCACTGGAGGAGGTTTTGCCTAAATTTTGTCCATTATTGACCTTGACTTGTCTAGAAACTACTTTTGAAACAAAAACAGTTGTATTTCTGACCAAAGGAGAGAATGTTAACTTCTTGACTGCTGCTTTGCTAGGAGTTTAAAGCTTTTCATTAAGGCCACAATACTTTTCAACAAGAAAAGGTGTGGATCACAAAAAGGGTCAAAAGAGTAGTCTCAGATTTTTATCTATTTGAGCCTGTTTCTCTTATTGTCTTCCCACACATGTCTCTATGGGTAAGACTTTCAAGTTTCATTAGTTCCATTTCCACTTTAATGCTGGAAGCACTCCTCACTAACCATGCTGGAACCAAAAGACTTCAGAGAAATAAAAAATAGCTCCTCATTAGAAACAGGTTGTTAAACTTTGATAGAGAATAGAATTGGCTTGCTTACACCCATCCCAAGGCCCACTGCTGAGAGCCAGAAGCTTGTCTCTTACCTGAGGGAAAAAACTGCCAAGAGTCATTTAAATTGTCCCTACTTTTTAATTGGTGGCTAAACATGGCATCTCTGTGGTGTTTCAGGAGGAAATGAGGTAAGAGAAAAGAGACCAATCAAGTAAAATGGGTTTTGAGGTAGTAGTACTGACTTTCCATCAACCAAAAGCATGATGCCAATATGGTACTTTGTCTCTGTTCCCTTATACAGAAGTTTCTCCAAAAGTCTTAATGTATTTGAAATGACTAAAATTTAACATGGTACTAAGATTTTTAGGACATTCTGTAGCTATGAGAATGTGTTTGACCTATATAATTAGGTCAAAGAAAGCAGGAGGTTCTTTTAAAAATATTTTCATATATTTTGTGTATTCATCACCTAGATTTCTTTGCTCCTGTGTAAATGGAGTTTTGTGCCTCAGGACTACATTTCCCAGAATTCCCTTACTTTTACTTTTCCTACAATCCCTTTTTCTTTCATCCCCATGTTGCATACTCACTTTTTATGAATAAGATTCTTTGAACTCTGCCCTCTTTCTATCTCTCTCTCTCTCTTCCGTTTTATGAGCGAGTTCATCCTGTTCACATTCAGAGTTACGATTGTTAGTTTTGTATTCACTGACATTTTTGTATCCTCCCCTAGACCCACTCCTTCTTCTTATACTATTTTCTTTTACACCAGTGGTTTGCTTTGAGCCAGTATCCCTTATCCCCTCCCTTGATTGACATCCCTTTCTGCCCCCTCCCTTGTTATTCCCCTCTTTTTGTTTTTTAAAGACCAAATGAATTCCCTCCCCCTTCTTCTCCCCTCCCTTTTTTGGCCTCCCCACCCCCCTGCTCCCTTTGGTTTATCCCTCCTGATTTTCTCAGTAGGGTTAGATAGAGTTTTTTTTATCTGGATGGATAATAAAGCTACTCTTCCTTCTCCGGGT
>NW_025399389.1:0-3912 GCF_016433145.1 Gracilinanus agilis
TACAGTTTGTCACTCTTCCCTCTATGTAAACTTCTTCTAGTTACCCTATTGATAGTAACAATTTTTAATATTTACCAATATCTTCTTTTCTTCTAGGGATACAAATTGATTGAACTTATTGGGTCCCTTAAAGGAAAGATTTTTTTTTCTTTTTTTTTTCTTCCCTGCTCTCTTAATTACCTTATGTGATTCTCTTGAGTTCTTTGTCTGGGCAGCAAACTCTCTGTTTAAGCCCAGTTTTTTCTTTATGTATGCTTGGAAGTCCTGAATTTTATTGAGTCACCATACTTTCCCCTGCAAAAATATAGTTAGTTTTGCTGGATAATTGATTCTTGGTTGTAGACCAAGTTCTTTTGCTTTCTGGATTATTGTATTCCATGACTTCCAGTCCTTCAATGTAGATGCAGTCAGATCCTGTGTTATCCTAACTATGGTTCCCTGGTATCTGAATGACTTCTTCTTAGCAGCTTGTAATATTTTTTCCTTGGCCTGGTAGTTTTTGAATTTGGCTATAATATTCCTGGAAGTTGTCAATTGTGGATTAAATGTAGGAAGTGATCTGTGGATTCTTTCAATTTCCACTTTTCCCTCTTGTTCAAGAATGTCAGGGCAGTTTTCTTCTAGGACATCTAGGATGATGTCCAAACTTTTTCTTTTGTCATGATGTTCCAGTAGACCAATAATCCTTAAATTGTCTCTTCGAGATTTGTTCTCCAGATCCTTGGTTGCATCAACAAGGTGTTTCATATTCTCCTCAAATTTTTCATTTTTTAAATTTTGTTTTGTATATTCTTGTTCCCTTATGAAGTCATTTGCTTCTAGTTGTTGAGTTCTATTTTTTTAAAGACTGAATTTCATTCCTGGCTTTTTGGTCATCCTTCTTCTTCTGGTCTGATTTTCTTTATAGATCATCTTTTGCCTTCTTTGCTTCATTTTTGAGCTGGTCAATTTTGGCTTTTAAGACTTTATATTCTTGTTTTAGTTCATGTGTTTCCTTTTTCAAATTGTCTTTAGCCTCTCTTGATTGCTTTTTGAGTTCCTGAAGTTCTCGAGTTAATTGAATTTGGAGATCTTCCAAAGCCTGTGTCCAATTTGTTGGAGCTTCCTGATCTTCTATTGCATTTGCTGTTTTTTTTTTTTTTTTTGATCCCTGGAAAGAAGCTGTCAATTGTCATTTCTTTTCTCTTTTTCTGTTGTTTACTCATATTTTTTTCCTTTTCTGTTCTGCTACTGTAAGCAGATGGATTTAATGAGCTTTGATGAAAGATCTTCCCCAGCTGGTAATGGAGGTTTGTACTTAGCTCTCTGCAGTCTATAGGGGAGGAGTGTTGGAGTTTCTCTGCCCTCCGATGACTTCTTGTCTGTCCAATTGATGGGATTAAGCCTGGACTGGATTAGTCTGTATTGCTTAATGTGCCCTGAGGCTAAAACCTCTAGAGAGAGAAAAAAAGAAGGGGGTGGCAAGATGGAGTGTTTTTGTTGAGTGGTCCAGTAGTAGGGTCCCCCTGCTCTGTCTCTGTGTGGTAAAGCCAGGTGGTCTGAAGTTTAGATGCTCCATCTAAGCCTCCGTCTTCTGAGCATTTTTGCTCTGTTTCTCTGGCTTTTGCCTCTAGGAACCTCCCTGGTGCCTGTGTTCAACTCCCCGGGTCTGGCACCAGCAAGGCCCTTTCTCCATGCTGGTGTGCCGCTTAGCCTGCTGGAGATTTAAGGAGCCACTGGAGATTCTGCACAACCCATGGAGGAGGGGTCCTGGGATTCTCCTTCTGTACCCTCAGACTCAACAGTTCGAGAATTCAAGCCTTTTTCTTAGGGTACCTCTTGAGCTGTCCAGCAGTAGGATCCCCTTGCTCTGTCCTATTGTTAGATTTGGTCCTCTTTCTTCTCAAAGTGCTTTGTTTTCTATCTTGCTGTGGAAAGGGTGTGGAGGTTTTAAGATTTGCTCCTTCTAAGCTGCCATCTTCCCAGAATCCCCCAGGAACAGTTTCTGAAGAGTTTGGTGCTTGGCTTCCCCAAGGTTGATCTTCAGAAATATTGAAGTAATGTAGAGATGAAAGAGGCTTGCTTCATCTTTTGCTCTTTCATTAATCCCATTTTGCTTTGTTTTCTGTCTCATGTCCTTTATCAGAATTTGAATTTGCAGGCTTGGATCACAATACTGGGGTGGGATTTTTGGTACTGTGAACTATGAAAATGTGATAAGTCCTTGATCTCACTGATAAAAGCTTTCCCCATATCACTGCTGATTGCATCCACCTCTGATTTCTTTACCCCCTCCAATTCTTTTCTATGTCTTTTTTTATCTCTTTCAAACCTCACAAATATTAAAGGCCTTCCTCAGCACCTTTTGTAACGCCATAAGCACCAGGACATCAACAGGGCTGTCAATCTGTTATCCACTAATCCTTGACCAGTTTGCTGCCTTTCACAATCATACTTGAACTTATAAGTATCTTTCCCAACATCCAATCTTTCATCCAAGATATCAATGAGAAGGAGATGCACCTTTCTTGGAAAACCATGTGTACTTCCACTGCCAATTGAATCACTTGTAGTTTAGCTACCCTTGAAATTAAAATGTCCTATAATTTCTTCCTTGGGAAATTACAGGAAAATATTTAGGCTAAACAAAATTCAGCTTTGCAGGCAAGAGTAGTTGAAGACTAGTGCAGGAATTCTCAAAGGCAATCTCCTCTGCTCTCTTCCCCCTCTTCCATTCTGGGCCCAGTGGAGTCTTCCCAGAATTCCCATATGTAGAAAGATGTGTGTATATATATATACACATACATATACATGTATATATACATAAAATATATATATATATATATATATACAGATCTCATCTTTCTACATTTGAGATAGATCATATGTATATGTAATACTTCATCTTACATAATGTACACGTTATATATAAAATATATACTATATTATACATTTAGCACGTTGCAAACATGAAACAGCCACAGCCACAGAGAAGAGGGAGGGGAGTAACACATAGCAGGCAAGTCAAGTTACCACCAGCACCATCACCTTGACCTCCTCAACCCTCTATTCAAGACTGGAGATACACTAAGACTGATCCCAAGAGCCTTGGGAAAAACGATGTTCTTCCAGACAACCACACCAGGTTCCAGCCTAGTCCTAAAAGCCATTGTTGAGAGGAGAAGTCATTGTGGAGGAGATCAAAGGCTTTTGTAATTATAATACTTTCAGCCTAGTATCCGCAGACATCAACCTGGGAAGCAATCTTTGTGGGGATGTAGTGCTATAATCATAGCTACTAAAGACCAGAATAGGAACTTCCTGCCACCAAAGTCCTCTGCACTACCCGGTGGTTCAACATCAGAGACTTAAGTGATTTGTATTGGTGAAAATGCCAGAAATAGAAGAGCCGCCATTCTGAGCACCTTTGCCACAGTGCCCTATTGCAACTACTTGTAGCTGAATCTTCCACATTTGTTATCTTGTCCATTATACTATGAGGTCTTTGAGAGCTGGGACTAGATTGTCTTTATATTTATCCCCAGCACTTTGCGCACAGTCAGAACTTAACAAATACCTTATTTATTCTTTCAAAGGCCATCTTGTTTTCCCTTTTGAAATAATACATTTCTTTTCCATCCTAAATTTCAGGTCCTTAAAAAAAGTCTTTTTCTCAAATATAGAACAAATATAGATGTCATTCAAACTACGTTGAGGAAGAAGTAACTGTGTGTGGTGGGGAGCATAAAGTTCATGCAAAATATGGTCTAATTTGTCATTAATGTAGAACTCAGGCTTGAAAGTAAGGTGCTTTTCTAACAGTTTCATTCATAACCCATCTTGTGAGACTTCCCTTTTAATAAAGAAAATAAATATATTTTTATTTTATATTATATTATTTTATGATATATATAATATAATATTATATTATAG
>NW_025399390.1:0-6026 GCF_016433145.1 Gracilinanus agilis
TATATAATTTGCACATGATTATTTGTATGTTGTTCTTCCCATTTAATGTTAGCTACCTGAGAGAAGAGACTATTTTTTTTTTACTTTTCTTTGTATCCTCAGTACTTATTAGCACAGTGCCTGGTGCTTGGTAGGTACTTAATAATGCTTAATGTCACAGTAATGGATGTTTTTTTCTATGTGCATACTTACAGAATAAGTCTAATCATCTAAGTCTCTCAATACGAATTACTGGTCACCTACTACCTCCCTTTCCAAGTGAAGCTTTACTCTCTCCAGATCTTACTGTACTCATACTCTAAAGATATTCCTTTAATTCTCCAAAATTAACTTGGAGAAGGAAAAAATTTGAGATGAGAATCCATGGCCTTGTCAAGCAGCAATATACCAGGAAGATTAATACAGGGGAGAACAAGGAGCAAATTGTCTTCATGAAAAGCAAGAAGAAGAATGGAAAGATGAAAGTGAGATCCACTTGTCTATAAGGAATGCGTCATAAAAGTTGTGTAACTTAATACTTGCTAGGAAATTTGAGACCTTAATGTTATTGATGTGAACACCATCCTTTCAGGGGACTTAATAAACCAGTTAACCAAAGTACAACTCTGAATAACACAGGTCATATTTCATATATATAGCAGTGTATAAAGCAGACAAATGAAAATTCAATTGCATTGGCATTTCTCTATAGAAAATGATCTTCTTTCATTGAGTGTCCTTATAGGTATGGGTACACTTCTCTCTGCCTGCTGCTAAATTAATATTTCTGGGAAAATTCTCTGCTTCACAATGAAGAGGACGGCACACATCCCACAAGAAATGTTTCAAGGATTGCTCAGGTATCCTGAGTTCAGACACTCTCTGCTTCTAATAAATAGGACACTAGAAAACATTTATTCTGATTCTTAAGAGGAAAAAACTCAATTACCCCACCTATGAAGGATAAAAGTGACCAAAACAACTTGGATTAATTTTTTCCTAGTAGAAATGATAAATCATATCCAAGTATGAATATGCCATTGAACCATTTTTTTCAAATTATCTGTGATTCTATCCAAAAGAACATATTCCAGCAGGCCAGAGATTTAAACATAAGTAATTGATAATCACCATTTAAAGCCTTTGCAGTTTTATCTATTTCTAGCTAATTTCTTTGGTAGTTTAGGCTCCATGGATTTGATGAGGCAATGTCTATGCAGTACAGTGAATTAACTCACTTGGAAGTTGCTTTGTTCAGCAATGAATCAATTGTCTTTATGACTGAAATAGCCATACAATTTGATCTGGTCCATTACTAAGCACTTGACCTAAAAAAGAAATCAATCAATAGCAGAGATGTGGCTTTTGAAATAGGAAGATAATTCTAAATAAGGGGAAATGGCTCAATCAATGATGAAGTCAGCTGGAAATTAATACCCCCCCCACTTTATTAAAGTTTATTTATTTAGTTAGTTAGTTTGAATATTTTTGCCATGGTTATATGATTCATGTTCTTTCTCTCCTCCTCCAACACCCCTCCTGTAGCCAAAGAGCAATTCTACTAGGTTTTACATGTATCATTGATCAAGACCTATTTCCATATTATTAATATTTGCACTAGGGTGATTGTCTAGAGCAGTGATTCCCAAAGTGGGTGCCACCGTCCCCTGGTGGGTGCTGCAGCGATCCAGGAGAGTGGTGATGGCCACAGGTGCACTTATCTTTCCCATTAATTGCATTTAAAATTTTAAAAAAACTTATTTCCAGGGGGCTAAGTAATATTTTTTCTGGAAAGGGGGTGGTAGGCCAAAAAAGTTTGGGAACCACTGGTCTAGAGTGTCCCCAATCATATCCCCATCAATCCATGTGATCAAACAGCTGTTTTCCTTCTGTGTTTCTACTCCCACAGTTCTTTCTCTGGATGTGGATAGTGTTCTTTCTCATAAGTCCCTCAGAATTGTCTGGATCATTGCATTGCCGCTAGTAGAGGAGTTCATTACATTTGATTGTGTCACAGTATATTGGTCTCTGTGTACAATGTTCTCCTGGATCTGCTCCTTTCACTCTGCATCAGTTTCTGGAGGTCATTCCAGTTCACATGGAATTCCTCCAGTTCATCATTCCTTTAAGCACAATAGTATTCCATCATTAACAGATACCACAATTTGTTCAGCCATTCCCCAATTGAAGGTCATCCCCTCATTTTCCAATTTTTTTTGCCAATACAAAGATCACAACTATAAATATTTTTGTACAAGTCTTTTTCCTTATTATCTCTTTGGGGTATAAACCCAGCATTGATATGGCTGGATCAAAGGGCAGGCAGTCTTTTAGCACCCTTTGGGCATAGTTCCAAATTGCCTTCCAGAATAGTTGGATCGATTTACAACTCCACCAACAATTTTGCCATGTCCCCTCCAACATTTATTACTTTCCTTTGCTGTCATATTGGCCAATCTCCTATGTGTGAAGTGGTACCTCAGAGTTGTTTTCATTTGCATTTCTCTAATTATAAGAGATTTAGAACACTTTTTCATGTGCTTATTGATAGTTTTGATTTCTTTATCTAAAAATTGCCTATTCATGTCCTTCGCCCATTTATCAATTGGGGGATTGCTTGATTTTTTGTACAATTGATTTAGCTCCTTGTAAATTTGAGTAATTAGACCTTAATCAGAGGTTTTTGTTATAAAGATTTTTTCCTAATTTTCTTGATTCCCTTCCTGTTTTGGTTGCATTGGTTTGGATTATACAAAACCTTTTTAATTTAATGTAATCAAACTTATTCATTTTACATTTTGTAATATTCCCTATCTCTTGCTTGGTCTTAAAATCTTTCCTTTCTCATAGATCTGAGAGGTATACTATTCTATGTTCACCTAATTTACTTACAGTTTCCTTCTTTATATTTAAATCATTCATCAATTCTGAATTTATCTTGGTATAAGGTGTGAGATGTTTATCTAAACCTAATCTCTCCCATACTGTTTTCCAATTTTCCCAGCAGTTTTTGTCAAATAGTGGGGTTCTCTCCCAAAAGCTGGGCCCTTTGGGTTTATCATACACTATCTTGCTGAGGTCATTTTCCCTAAGTCTATTTCATTGATGCTCCCTTCTTTCTCTTAGCCAGTACCATATTGTTTTGATGACCACTGCTTCATAGTACAGTTTAAGATACGGTACTGCTAGGCTCCCATCCTTCACATTTTTTTCATTAGTTCCCTTGATATTCTTGATGTTTTTTTGTTCTTCCAAATGAACTTTGTTATAATATTTCCTAACTCAGTAAAAAGGCTTTTTTGTAGTTTGATAGGTATGGCACTGAATAAGTACTTTAATTTGGGTAGGATTGTCATTTTTATTATGTTAGCTCATCCTACCTGAGCAATTAATGTTTTTCCACTTATTTAGATCTAGTTTTAATTGTGTGAAAAGTGTTTTGTAGTTGTATTAAAATAAATCCTGTGTTTTTCTTGACAGATGAACTTCTAAATATTGTATATTGTCTAGGGTTATTTTAAATGTTATTTCTCTTTCTAACTCTTGCTGCTGAGTTGTGTTGGAAATATACAGAAATGCTAACGATTTATGTGGGTTTATTTTGTATTCTGCAACTTTGCTAAAGTTGTTTCCACTAGCTTTTTTGTTGATTCTCTAAGTAGACCATCATATCATTTGCAAAAAGTAATAGTTTAGTCTCCTCATTACCTATTTAATCTCTTCAATTCCATTTTCTTCTCTAATTGCTACTGTTAGTGTTTCTAGTACAATGTTAAATAATAGAGGTGATAATGGGCATCCTTGCTTCAATCCTGATCTTATTAGGAAGGCTTCTAATTTATCTCCATTGCAGATGATGCTTGCTGTTGGTTTTAAAACATACTGTTTATTATTTTTAGGAAAGGCTCATCTATTCCTATACTTTCTAGTGTTTTCAATAAATAGGAAGGAGTGTTATATTTTGTCAAAGGCTTTTTCTACATCTCCTAAGATAATCATGTTATTTCTGTTGGTTTGCTTGTTGATATGGTCAATTATGTGGATAGTTTTCCTAATATTAAACCATCCTTGCATTCCTGGCATAAATCCCACCCTGATCATAATGAATAATCCTCCTGATCATTTGCTGGAGTCTTTTTGCTAGTATTCTATTTAAGATTTTTGCATCTATGTTCATTAAGGAGATTGGTCTGGAGTTTTCTTTCTCTGTTTTTAGTCTGCCTAGCTTTGGAATCAATGCCATATTTGTGTCATTAAAAGAATTTGGTAAAACTCCTTCTTTGCTTATTTTGGCAAATAGTTTGTATAGTATTGGGATTAGTTGTTCTTTAAATGTTTGATAGAATTCACTTGTGAATTCATCTAGCCCTGGGGATTTTTTTCTTAGGGAGTTCCTTGATGGCTTGTTCAATTTCTTTTTCTGAGATGAGATTGTTTAAGTATTCTATTTCCTCTTCTGTTGATCTAGGCAATTGATATTTTTGCAAATATTCATCTAGTTCAACAGATTTATTGCCATATAATTGGGCAAAATAGTTCTTAATAATTACCTTGATTTCCTCTTCATTAGAGGTGAAGTTGCTCTTTTCATCTTTAATACTATTAATTTGGTTTTCTTGTTTCTTTTTTTAATTAGATTAACCAGTACTTTATCTATTTTATTTTTTTTCAAAGTACCAGCTCCTAGTCTGATTTATTAGTCTAATAGTTTTTTTGCTTTCAATTTTATTAATTTCTCCTTTGATTTGTGTGATTTTGAATTTAGTGTTAATTTGGGGATTTTTAATTTGTTCTCTTTTTAGTTTTATAAGTTGCATGCCCAATTCATTGACCTCTTCCCTCTCTGATTTGTTGATATATGCACTCAGGGATATAAATTTTCCCCTGAGTGCTGCTTTGGCTACATCCCATAGATTTGATAAGTTGCTTCCTCATTGTCATTCTCTTCAATGAAATCAGTAATTGTTTCTTTAATTTGTTCTTTGACCAACAAGTTTTGAAGAATTATTTAGTTTTCAATTAGTTTTAAATCTGCCTTTCCATAAGCCCTTATTGATTATGATTTTTATTGCATTGTGGTCTGAAAAAATAGCGTTTATTATTTCAGCTTTCCTACATTTGCTTGCAATGTTTTTATGACTGAGTACATGGTCAATCTTTGCATTTGTTTTGCTGAAAAGAAGGTATATTCCTTTTTATGCCTATTTATTTTTCTCCAGATATCTATTAGCTCTAATTTTTCTTCTTTCTTACTTATTTTTTGGTTCGATTTATCTAGTTCTGATAGAGGAAGATTAAGGTCCCCCACTAGTATGGTTTTACTATCTATTTCCTTTTTAAGCTTTTTTAGTTTCTCCTTTAGAAATCTGGGTGCTGTACCATTTGAGTATTGCTATTTCTTTGTTATTTATACCTCTTTTCATCAATATGTAATTACCTTCCTTATCTCTTTTAATGAGATTTATTTTTGCTTTAGCTTTATTTGAGATCATGATTGCTACTCCTGCCTTCTTTGTCTCAGTTTTATCCCAGCTAATTCTGCTCCACCTTTTTATGTTTACCCTATGTATATCTACCTACCTTAAGTATGTTTCTTGTAGAAAACATATGGTAGGATTCTGATTTTTAATTCATTCTGCTATCTACTTCCCATTTATGGGTGAATTCATCCCATTCACATTCACAGTTATGATAACTGTCTGTGTATTTCCCTCCATTTTGAGTTTCTCCTTAGAATCTGCCTTTTCTGTTATCTCTCTTGCCCTCCCCTCCAACTTTTTGCTTTTAGTCAGTTCCCCCCTTTCCCTTCTCTAACATTACTTCCCTTCCCAGTGCCTCCCCTCTTATTGATTTCCCTCTTACTATAGTGCCTTTCGAATGACCCCTACCTTCTCCCTCCCTTGTATTGTTCCCCTCAACAAACCCTTTATTACCCTTTTACTTCTTTATAGGGCACTATACAATTCTCTCCCCAAAGGATCTGATTGTTCTTCTCTCTATAATTTAATTTAAATACACATAAGATTTAAGTATTACCTGTCTCCAAC
>NW_025399391.1:0-7745 GCF_016433145.1 Gracilinanus agilis
GAGAAAGAAGAGAAGGACTTTGAAAAAGTCTGAGAGAAAAACTTACTCCTGAATTCCATGTTGGTTTTCTGAAGAAGGGAAGGTCCCTTACATGCTCCCTAGACCCCAGAAGTGCAGGTTTGAGGCAATGAGAACTAAATTAAAAGAGCAGATTGGAAGAAATGGAGGCATGAAGACCAGAGGACCTAAGCAGATGCACCACCATTGTGGGATGGACAAATTAAGAGCTAGAGTGGCCTAACCAGGAGCCCAGCCCTGTTAAGTCATTAGCCTTTGCCTCTGTGTGGCCCCCTCCCATATACCAGGAGGAGGGGCAGAGGACAGAAGATTGGAGGAAGCCTCAAATAATAGCTTGCTGTCTGAATACCTTTGTTTGCTATTTGTTTGCTCAAGTATCTATGCTACCAGATTTTGTTAATAGATCACTTGGCCTTTAAAATGAGGGGGTGTTGAATGAGCTGGCCTCTGTGGTCTCTGCTAACTTTTGATTTAAGGCCCAATGTGTTACCTTGATCAAGTCACTTCTTCCCAGACTTCAGTTTCCCCATCTGTAAATGAAGGGGTTATACTTGATGATCTCGGAGGTCCCTCCCAGCTCTAGATCTAGTTGATGTGTAACCTTGGGCAAGTCGCTTCACTTTCTAGGGCCTTAGTTTGCTTCTTTGTAAAATGTGAGAATTGGCCTAGATGGCCCATGACCCTGACCATTTCTAGTTCTACATGTGAGACTTTATACAAGTTACTTCAGAATCCCCCTCCACCAGACTCAATTGCTCCTCATTAAAACAAGAGGGTTGGTCTAGGTGGCTTTTGAGGTCACAGCCAGCACTGGATCATGGATTCCAAATGAATGAGACTTTAGTGAAGTCACTTCCTCTAGCTGGGCCTCAGTTAAATCATTTGTCAAATGTGTGACCTAAGGCAAGCGAGTTAACCTCCGTGAGACTCAGTTTCCTCCTCTGTAGTAAGAAGAGTTTGGACTAAATGTCCTTTTTTAACCTCTTACCTTCTGAATTAGAATGGATACTAAGTAGTGGTTCCAAGGCAGAAGAGCAGTAAGGGCTAGGCAATAGGGGTTAAGTGACTTGCACAAGGTCACCCAGCTAGGAAGTATTTGAGGACAGTTTGGAACCCAAGTCCTCCCGTCTCCAGGATCAGTCCTCTATCCACTGAGCCACCCTGCTGCCCCTGTACTAGATGCCTTCTGAGGATGCTAAAAGCTTTAGAACATATTCTGATTGGAGAAATGGTGACTTGTCCAAGCCTCTTAGTTGGAGGTTGTGACTGAGAATCAAATTATTTAATTTCCAATTGATTTTTGATTTGCCTCTCCATGTACGTTTACTAATTATTATTTATATTGCATTATGATCTGAAAAAGTTGCATTTATTATTTCTGCTCTTTTGCATTTGTTTGCCATGTTTTTATACCCTAGGACATGGTCAATCTTTGTGAATGTACCATGTGCTGCTGAAAAGAAGGTGTATTCCTTTTTCTCCCTATTTATTTTTCTCCATATATCTATTAACTCTAATTTTTCTAAGATTTCATTCACATCTCTTACCTCTTTCTTATTTGTTTTTTTTGTTTTATTTATTTATACCTCTCTTTCTTGTTTACCTTTTCCTGTTTCTCTTGAGTTTTGTATTTGGACATCAAATTTTCTGTTTAGTTCTGGTCTTTTCTTTACAAATACTTGGAAATCTTCTATTTTGTTAATTGCCCATACTTTTCCCTGGAATTATGTAGTCATTTTTGATGGGTAAGTGATCCTTGGTTGTAAGCCAAATTCTCTTGCCTTTCTGTATATCATATTCCAAGCTTTGTGGTCCTTTAGTGTGGAGGCTGCCAGATCCTGTGTAATCCTGATTGGTGCTCCTTGATATATGAATTGTCTCTTTCCGGCTTCTTGCAATATTTTCTCAACTTGGAAGCTCTTGAATTTGGCTATTAATTCCTGGGGGTCATCTTTTGAGGAATTAATATAGCGGGTGATCTATGGACCCTTTCAATGTCTATTTTACCCTCTTGTTCAAAAATATCAGGGCAGTTTTCTTGGACAATTTCTTATAGTATGATGTCAAGATTTCTGTTTATTTCCAGATTTTCAGATAAACTAATGATTCCCAAATTGTCTCTTTTAGATCTTTTTTCCAAGTCAGTCATTTTCTCAATGAGATATTTCATGTTTCCTTCTAATTTGTCATTCTTTTGACTTTGCTTTATTAATTTTTGCTGTCTTGTGAGATCATTACCTTCTGCTTGCCCAATTCTAGTTTTTAAAGACTGGTTTTTAGCTATGATCTTTTGATTTTCCTTTTCGGTTTGGTCTATCCTGCTTTTCATGGCTTCCATCAGGTCAATTCTGGTCTCCAATTTGTTTATCATTTCATTTGATCTCTGGGCTACTTCTTCCAAGTGGGAGATTCTGTCTTTTAAACTGTTATTTTCTTTTTGAACTTTTCCCACTTTTCTTGCCAAGTTTCTTCTATCTTTCTCACTTGGTTCATAATCTCAAATCTGAGCTCCTCAAAAGCTTGTGATCAATTTCCATTTTTTTGGAATGTTTGGATGTGTTCGCTTGTTTGTTATCCTCTGCTATCTCTTCTATAGTCTGGTGTTTTTCTCCACAGAAATTATCAAGAGTTATGGTTCTTTTCTTATTTTTTTTTGGTAGTTGTAGATTGTAGTTCTTGGGTGTTGGTGGCCATTGCTGTGCTAATTCTTTCTTCCCTTCCCAGTCAGAAGCTCTGAGTGAGGAGGGTAGGCAGGTCTTTGTAATGAGCTACAGAGTGTTTTTTGTCCTGAAGCTATTTTTTCAGTCTCTGATGCATCTGCTGTGTGCAACCCCTCTCTGCCCTATCTTTGCACTCAAGTTCTGCATTCCCCAGCTTCCTGGGGTCCCAAGTCTCGCTGCTCTCTGGGGTAAGTCTGTGGTGTTCTCAGCCTGCCCTCCTCCCCCCCCCAAGAACCTAGGGATTGCTGGGCACTCACTCTGACTCTGGTGCAGTAGGTGAAGTGGGGAAGGGGTGATTGACTCATACTTTGGTAGGAGTAATTTTACCCCTTTATAGCATGGAAATGCCCAAACCCTGACTACCTACGAGGCTGCACCCTATGGAAGAGCCCCTTCACTCATCTAATTTTGGTTTCTGTCCTTTTGAGGTGCTTTATAACAGTAGGTGGTGAGGAGAAGAAGACCGATGCTTCTACTCTGCGGCCATCTTAGCCAGGAAGTCTATGGAGGCTGTGATTGAGAAAGAGCCAAGGAGAATCAAGATAAGAGAGATTTCACATTCTGCTAACTTGAAAGTACATTTAAGGTCTTTTGCTGTTAGTCTACTGAATCCAATGGCCTTCTTTTTACAAATAGATTCAGAAAAGGGTCTAAATGGGGAGGAGTCTGTGGAATTGTGGGTTTTCAGTCATATCTAACACTTCCGTATCCCATTTGGGGTTTTCTCGGCAAATATCCTAGAGTGGTTTGCCATTTCCTTGTCCAGCTCATTTTTCAGATGAGGAAACAGGTTGAAATGACTTGCCCAGGGTCACACAGCTAGTAAGTGTCTGAGGAGAGATTTGAAATCAAGGAGATAAATCTTGACTCCAGGCACTGCTGCTTTATCCACTGCAGCGCCACCTAGCTGCCAAGAGACAAGAGAGGGAGGAGTTGGTAGACCATTCTTGTGTGACCGGATTGCCATCTAGTGGCAAAATAGCATACTACACCCCTCCCCTTAAGCTGGTTGAATAATGGCTCTTGAAAACAGTAGTCTGTGGCTGTTGCAATAATATCAATTGACCAACCAATAAGCATTTATTAATCGCTTACCATATGACAAACTGGCAATACAAAGAAAAAGCCCAAACCACCCCTGTCCTGAAGGAGCTCTCTCAAATGATAGAGACTACATATCAAAATCAGGACATAGAAGATAAATAGTAAATGAATAGAAAGTTAATGAGGGGCACACCTGGGTAGCTCAGTGGATAGAGCTCCAGGCCTAGAGATGGGAGGTCCTGGGTTCCAATCTGGCCTCAGACACTTCCTAGCTGGGTGACCCTGGGCAAG
Organism: Gracilinanus agilis; assembly: GCF_016433145.1. NCBI lineage: Eukaryota > Metazoa > Chordata > Mammalia > Didelphimorphia > Didelphidae > Gracilinanus > Gracilinanus agilis. The sequence goes on from NW_025399391.1 coordinate 4,074, forward strand.
TCACTTAACCCCATTGTCTAGCCTTTACTGCTCTTCCGCCTTGGAACCAATACACAGTATTGATTCTAAGACAGAAGGCAAGGGTTTAAAAAGGGGAGGATGAGGCAGGAGTGATTGAATTTACTATCATGTCCACCACTCACCACCCACCACCAGCTGTTGTATATGATTCGAACATATGCCTGGGAAACAATTTGTCACAGACTGCTTTTTAAGGGGGTGTTTGGCTTTATCAAATCAAATGATCTTTTAGAGACAACAATTAGCAAAATGGAATCTTTATTCATTCTCTGCCTCTTTCAGTCAATTGTGCAATTGTAAAAGGCTGTCTGTTATAGAATATTATTTGGGAAAGCCACCCTCATCCCTTTCATCAAGAGAAGGTAGACAGAGGGGACAGCGAGATGGCAGCGAGGTGGCTCAGTGGATGGAGAGCTAGGCCTAGAGACGGGAGGTCCTGGGTTCAAATTTGATCTCAGATACTTCCTAACTGAGTGACCCTGGGCAAGTCACCTAACCCCAATTACCTAGCCCTTCCTGCTCTTTTGCCTTGGAGCAGATACTTAATATTGATTCTAAGAAGAAGGGAAGAGTTTTTTTAAAGAAGTAAGAGGCCAGGTTATGAAGGGTTTTCAACGCCAAGCAGAGGATTTGATATTTGATCCTGAAGGCAGTAGGGAGCCACTGGAATTTATGGAATGAGGGTGACATGGTCAGTACAGTGCTTTAGGAAGGTCACTGTATAATTAGAATTTACTCCCCAAGATTCTCTTTCCCAGCATCCCATTTGCTTATACTGCCTATGTACTAATGTAGGGAAGATATATTTTGAGGTAACCCCGCCCCTTTCTATCTCTTTTCCCGGGGACACGGTTTGTGGAGGTTGGGTAAGAGCCAGGCAGGAGAATTTTATTCACTTGTACTTTTCTTCTTCTATTTCTTCTACTTCAAGTGATTACTAATAAACCTTATAAAATATAGCACTTGGAATTATTGGATATTAGTCTAAATCGCATATCACTTTGGCAGCTGAGTGGAGTCTCTATTGAAAGCGGGGAGAAGCTGGTGGCATGGAGGCCAACCAGAAGTCTACTTCTACCGGCTGGGTATGAAGTGATGGAGGCCTATCTGAACCAGAAATGGCAGTTCTGTGAGTGGAGAGAGGATATATAAAAAGAAACATGAAGGTAGATAGAAGACTTGAGAGCAGATTGGATGTGTGGGGAGAGTAAGAGCCAGGAGCCCAAGATAACGCGAGTTACGAGCCTGGGTGACTGAGACGATAGTGGCGCCCTTGATACTAGTTCAGAAGAGGAGAGGATTTGGGGGGAAAGATCATGAATTGTTTTGGCCATGTTGAGGTTCAAACATTTGGTTGGAGCTGTCCAACTGGCAGTTGGAAATGAGACTGGAGGTTAGGACTGAAGAGCAGACAATCATCTGTATAGGTGTGACCATTGAATTGAATCCATGGGGCCCAATGAGATCATCAAATAAGATCGACTCAGTGGCTTGGCTTTCTCCAAGATTCAGCTCAAATCCTGCTTCATGAAGGACTTTTCCTAGTCCCTCCAGCTGCTGTGGTCTACCCCAAGGCTACCTTCTACCTACTATGGAGTATCCTGGATGTACCTACTTATGTATATCTTCCTCACTAGATCATAAGCTCCTTGAGGTCAGGGACTGATTCTTGACTTTCTTTGTTGCACTTAGCACAGCACCTGGCACAGAGTGTTTAATAAATGTTTGTTCACTGACTATGGATGGGGATTAGACTAGATGGCCTCCATGATCTCTTCCGGTTCTCAGTCTCAGAATAGTTTGTTTTTTTTTAAATACTCACCTTCTAACTTAGAATAAATACTATGTATCAGTTCCAAGGCAGAAGAGCAGTAAGGACTAGGCAATGGGAGTTAAGTGACTTACCCAGGGTCACAATAGCTAGAATATGTCTGAGGTCAGATTTGAATCCAGAACCTCCTATCTCCAGGCTCAGTCTCCCTCCACTGAGTCACCTAGCTAGCTGCCCCTCCAACACTGCTAGAGTGTTTTGGTTGAAATTATTTCATGGAGTATGTTGGGCAAGATCTGAGCAAGAAACTTTATTTTTAATGTTAATATGCAGTGTTAGGTCTTCTCATTTGTACTGTAACATCCTTACACTTTCTATTTTAAGTGAATCTTCTTTGATATTTTGCACGCTTTCTTTTTTCTGGTGCAGAGTTCAGGTTATTTTTTTACTGCATCTGGTACATATCTATGCTTGAATCCTGGTGACTTTTCCTTTAGACATTCTTGTGCTTTCTCTATTGCTTGGCTTCTTCAAGCAATAAAATTCTGATGTTTTACAAATGAATGAATGAGTGAATATGTTGGGTGGCAGATTCCTGAAGACAGCATTGCCCTTAAGTGAGGCAGTGCCTGATGAGATGGCCCCCTTCCAGTCTTGGAGGGGAGAGCTGAAACCTTTTGAGTCAGATGGGTGTGTAAGAGGGGTAGTAATCAGGACTCCTGGCAGTCATTGTCTCCAGTACCCTCTACAGTTGGATTGAAGTCCCCAAAGCCACAGTGGTGCCACAGAACCTCAGACTTAGAATCAGAAAAACCTGACTTCAAATCCCACCTGACAGTAGGGCAAGTCACCACTTGCCTCGGTTCCTCATCTGGAAAATGGTAACTAACAGTACTTGCCCAGATTGTTGTGAGAGTCAAATGAGATATTTCTAACATGCCTGGCACATAGTAGATGCTTAGGAAATCCTTTCTTCCCCTGAATGACAGTCATGCCTTTTAGGAAGTATTCACCTACACCATGTATTCTAGACTTTTACGTCTCCATGGAATCCCCTCTAAGCCCAGTGCTTTCTCCAGATTCTTCCTCAGTCTCTTCACTGCCACCTTCTGTTGGCTGGCCTACTTTCCTCCTGGGGAGGCCAGGTTGAGGCCTTGGGTCTTCCTAGAGAGCGCTAGGGTTTCTGTTCAGGCCCATCCCCCTCCCGCCTCCCCAACTACCATTTCTTAGCCACCTCATTTCTTCTTGTTTCTTCCATATGTGACCCCTTCAGTAGACATGGGGGCACAGGGGCCTCCTCCATTCTCATTACCCTCCAACCAGATTCCTTTCTGGACCTAGGAAGCATGGGAATAGGAATATGGAGGACAGGAAAGGTTGGTCCCTGGAGACTGGGAAGAGATAAGAAAATCTAGCTGGGGCCTGGCCCAGGTAGTTCTGCAGGATTATAACTGGGGCCAAGAGGGTGTATCTACAGAATCTAGAACAGTGATGGCAAACCTATGGCACAGATGCCAAATTTGGCAAGCAGAGCACTCTCTGTGGGCACGCAGCTGCCACTCCCTCCTCCCAGAGTTCTTTATTAGAAAGGCAGAGGGACTCCACCATGCCTGAGAACATTTTTTCACATCCCCTGCCCAACAGCCCAATGAGAGCACACAGGGGGTCAGGTGGGTGGCTCACAGGCTGCAGAGCTGGAGGGAAGCAGAACACTGAGGCCACTCCCCTCCCCCTTTATACAATTGCTGAGGATGTTCCTCACTTCTCCCACCCCTCCATCCAGCAGCCCAAATAGAGTGCTTACTCCCTCCCCTGTCTGGGGTAAGGGGGGGGGGGTAGGGTACACCTGCATTCATCAGGGTAGGGCATGGCACATGTTC
>NW_025399392.1:0-5088 GCF_016433145.1 Gracilinanus agilis
AAAAAAAAAAAAATTCCCTAACAAATTTGAGTCTTGTCAGTGTTCCTGGTGGGTGACTATAAGTTTGTAAAGACCATATGTCTTTGTTATTAAGTCTGTAATCTATATTATATAAATAGTTTATATCATATTTACATATAATATGTAGTCTATAAAGACTACATTATAAACACATAGTCTGTAAGGACTATATGTTTATAGAGATAAGCCTAGCTAAATTAGGATTGGTTTAAAAGTAATTTGGTTGCAGAGGGGATAAACTCATTGGCAATTAGCAATTCTTTTTTAAAATTAATTCAATTTATTTTATTTTTTGCCAATGACATATGATAATAAATTTCAACTTGAGTTTTCTAAAGTTATAGGATCCAATTTGTCTCTCTTGCTCCTTCCTTCCCCCTTCCTGCAGTTAGTAAACAATTCACTCGTGATTATACATCTATTATCATGTAAAACATGTTTCCATATTGTTAATTTTTGTAAGTGAATAATCTTATAAAACCAAAATCCCTAAACATATAACCAAATAAACAAGTGAAAAATCATATACTTTCATTTGCATTCCTACTCCAAGAGTTCTTTCTCTGGAGGTGGATCCTTTGTCATGAGCCCTTTGGAATTGTCTGGGATCATTGTATAAGTCTATCACACTTGATCATTCCATAATATTGCTGTACTATGTATAATGCTTTCCTTATTCTTTTTATTTCACTCTTTTCAGCTCTTTCTGAAAGGTCTTTGTAGATCCTTCCAGTTCTTTCTGAAATCATCCTATTCATTCATCATTCCCTTCACCATAGTAGCATTCCATTGCCATCATATATTACAATTTGTTCAGCCATTCCCCAATTGCTGGACATCCTTTCAATTTCTAATTCTTTGCCATTACGAAAAGAGCAGCTATAAATATTTTTGTACAAGCAAGTCCTTTTCCTCAAAGGGAAAGAAGATCACCATCATCCAATGCTACCCCACCAATGTGGCAGAGGAAGAGGAAAAAGAAGAGTTTTACAGCTCCCTACAGGCACTACTTGACGGCGCACCAAGAAGAGACCTGAAGATCGTTATGGGAGACTTGAATGCAAAGGTAGGAGAAGACAACACAGGAAAGGAATTCATCGTGGGAAGGCATGGAGTAGGCACCTGTAACGAAAATGGAGAACTCTTTAAGGATTTCTGCGCCTTCAACGATCTTGCTATTGGGGGTACTATATTCCCACACAAGAAAATTCATAAGTCAACCTGGACTTTGCCTGATGGAAGGACGGAAAATCAGATAGATCACATCACAGTTTCCCGCAAGTGGAGAAGAAGCCTTCTAGATGCTAGAGCAAGACATGGTGCAGATGTGGCCTCGGACCACCAACTCCTGGTGGCAACTTTTAGAACCAAGTTGAAATCATTTAACGACCTTTCAGGCAGATTACACCATAAGTACAACGTGCAAGATCTAAAGACCAGAGAGGAAAAAGAAGCATTCAATTGCAAAATCAAGAACAGGTTCGCGGCCTTGACAGGAGTCACGAGAGAGACAGTTGAAAACCACTGGACCAAACCCCAGCAGACCTGGAAGATCACCTACACAGAAGTCCTGAGAAAGAGAGAGAGAAAGCGCAAGGAATGGTTAACACAAGAGACTTGGGCCAAGATACAACAGAGAAGAGATTTGAAACAGAAGATCAGCCAGTGCCAAGATCAACAGGAGAAAGAAGAACTTCAAACACAGTACTGGGAAATTAACCGTCAGGTCAAGAAGAGCACAAGATATGACAAGAGACGGTTCATTCACGATATGACCGAAGAAGCAGAAACAGCGGCTGGGCAGGGGAACATGAAGAGGCTATACGAAATAACAAGAACTCTATCGGGAAAGAATTACAACCCTAGCAAGCCAGTGAAGGACAAGTCTGGCAAGACAATAACAAGTGATGCAGGGCAGAGAGCCCGATGGGCAGAGCATTTCGAAGAAATCCTGAACCGACCGCCTCCACCAACTGCTCCGGACATACCGCCAGCCACTGAACGACTTCAGGTGAACATGGGCCCACCTACCAAAGTTGAGATCATCAAAGCCATCAAGACCATGAAAAACGGCAAGGCTACAGGTCCAGATGGCATCCCCACTGAAGCACTCAAGGCAGACCCAGAAATGTCAGCGGAGATGCTACAGCCCCTCCTGCAGAAGGTCTGGGAACAGGAACAAGTCCCGAGAGACTGGAAACTAGGCTACCTGGTGAAGCTACCCAAGAAAGGTGACCTATCCCAATGCAGCAACTGGCGAGGAATCATGCTTCTATCCGCTCCCAGCAAAATCCTGACCAGAGTAATCCTAGAAAGACTGAAGGAGGCCTTGGACAAGAAGCTGAGAATAGAACAAGCAGGGTTTCGCCAGCACAGATCGTGCACCGACCATATTGTCGCCCTAAGAATCATCATCGAACAGTCCATCGAGTGGCAGCCCCCCATCTCTACATGACTTTCGTGGATTTCGAGAAGGCATTTGACAGCGTGGACAGGAACATCACCTGGAGATTGATGCAGCATTACGGGATTCCCCTGAAGCTCATCAACATCATCCAGCGGTTATATGAAGACTTTACCTGCCAGGTCATCCACAATGGGAAACTGACGGCTCCCTTCACAGTGAAGACTGGAGTGAAGCAAGGCTGCATGCTTTCGCCCCTTATCTTCTTGATGGTCATAGATTGGATCATGAGAAGAACTACCAAGGACAACAACGCGGGCATCCAATGGACTCATACCAAGCAGCTTAAGGACCTTGACTTCGCGGATGACATCTGTCTCCTTTCTCACAAACAGCAGGATGCACAAGCCAAACTTGCACGACTCTCTGAAGAAGCGGAGAAGACAGGTCTGAAGATCAACAAGAAGAAGACCAGGTGATCACAGTCAACAGCAGATAGGACCTGCCAATCCAACTACAGGGAGAAAACATCAAGGAGACGGACCACTTCACCTATTTGGGTAGCATAGCCAGTAAGGACTGCAGGGCAGATGAGGACATCAGAAACCAAATCAACAAAGCCAGACAGGCATTTAACACCCTGCAGTCTGTCCCTCGTCACTAAGCTCCAAATCTTCAATACCAACGTAAAGGCCGTCCTCCTATATGGATCAGAGAGCTGGAGAGTGACAAGCGCTAACACCAATAAACTCCAGGTCTTTGTTAACAGATGTCTACGCCACATCTTGAACATCAGATGGCCTGAAAAGATCTCCAATGCTAGTCTCTGGGAAAGAACAATTCAGTATCCCATCAGTCAGGACATAAAGAAACGTAAGTGGAGATGGATAGGACATACGCTACGAAAACCAGAAGACAACGTAGCCAGACAAGCATTGAGCTGGAACCCTTCAGGGAGGAGGAAAGTTGGAAGACCAAAACAGACCTGGCGAAGATCTGCCGAAAATGAAACAAAAACAGTTGGAATGACGTGGGCCCAGCTGGGGGAAGTTGCCCAGAACAGAGTCCGCTGGCGTGAGATGGTTGCGGCCCTATGCTCCTAGGGAGTCAACAGGAATAACTAACTAACTAAGTCCTTTTCCATTTTTGAAAAGCTCTTCGAGATACCAGTACTATTAGTGGGTTATGGGATCAAAGAGTATGTTTTCTTTTATGGCCCTTTGGGCATAATCCCAAATTGCCCTCCAGAATGGTTGTATCAGTTCACAACTCCACCAGCAATGCATTAGTGTCCCAAATTTGCCACATCCCCTCCAATAGTTATCATTTTCCTTTACTTATATATTGGCCAATCTGATAGGTGTGATGTGGTAACTCACAATTGTTTTGATTTGCATTTCTCTTATCAGGATTTAGAAATTTTTCATATGATTATTGATAGCTTTGATTTCTTCATCTGAAAACTGCCTATTCATATCCTTTGTTCATTTATCCATCAGGAAATAACTTGCTGTCAAGGACTTAATGGGTGCCTCAAACTTGCTCTAGCTCTTGTTAGCTGGCTTTGACCCTGTAGATGGTATGGGGTGGTTAGAGGGTGTTGCTCAGCTCACGTTTTAGTGAGAGCTATTTCACCCCCTTATAGCATGGAAATGCCCCAATCCCATGTACCTTCAATGCTGCACCCTGTTGTGGGGTCCCTTCATTCTTCTGGATTTGTTTTTATCTCCTCTTGAGGAGTCCTATATGTGTGGGTTAGGAGAGATTAAGCAGCTGCTTTTTACTCTGCCGCCATCTTAACCCAGAAAATCTAAACCTCCTTGCTGATGGTTTTAAATAAATACTGTTGATTATTTTAAGGAAAGGCCTTTCTATTCCTATACTTTCTAGTGTTTTCAATAGGAATGGGTGTTGTATTTTGCCAAAGGCTTTTTCTGCATCTATTGAGATGATCATACCATTTCTGTTAGTTTGGTTTTTGGTATGGTCGATTATGTGTATGGTTTTCCTAATATTAAACCATCTCTGCACTCCTGGTCCCACCTGGTCATAGTGAATAATCCTTGTGATAACTTGCTGTAGACTCTTTGCTCATATTTTATTTAAGATTCTTGTATCTATGGTCATTAAGGAGATTTGTCTATAGTTTTCTTTCTCTGTTTTTCATCTTCCTGCCTTGGTAATCAGTATCATATTTGTGTCATAAAAAGAATTTGGTAAGACTTTTTCTTTTCCTATTTTGTCAAATAGTTTGTAGAGTATTGGAATTAGTTGTCCTTTAAATGTTTGATAGAAATAACTTGTGAATCCTTCTGGCCCTGGTAATTTTTTCTTAGGGAGTTTCTTGATGCCTTGTTCAATTTCTTTTTCTGAGATTGAATTAAGTATTCTATTTCCTCTTTTGTTAATCTAGGCAATTTATATTTTTGTAAATATTCATCCATTTCCCCTAGATTGCCATATTCATTGCCATTTAATTGTGCAAAATATTTCTCAATAATTACTTTAATTTCCTCTTCATTAGAGGTGAGATCACCCTTTTCATTCATGATACTATTAATTTCATTCTCTTCTTTCTTTTTCTTAATTAGATTAACCAATACTTTATTTTATTTATTTTTTCAAAATACCAGCTCCTACTCTTATTTATTAGTTCAATAGTT
>NW_025399393.1:0-5806 GCF_016433145.1 Gracilinanus agilis
TGACCAGGAGAATGATGGTTCCCTTGTCAGTAATAGAAAAATATCAAAGAAGTGAGGGTGCGAATGGAAAGCTGAATCTTGTTTTGGACATGTTGAGGTTGAGATACCTATGAGTCATCTAGTTCAAGGTGTTCAAAGGGCACTTGATGATGTGATATTGAAGCTTGTGAGAGAGGTTAGAACTGGACATATAAATTTGGGGATCATCTGCATAGAGATGATAATTGAATCCTGCTGTGCTTATGAGATCACCAAATGAGAGGGTATATAGAGAGAAGAGGGCCCAGGAGAGAACCTTGGGAGATACTCATGGTTTGGGGTGTAACCTGGATAAAGGCCAAAACAAAGGAGACTGAGAAGGAGCAGTCAGACAGATAAGAGAAGAACCAGGAGAGAGCATTATCATAAAAAGCTACAGAAGAAAGTATCCAGGAAAAGATGGTGATCAACAGATAGTAATCTGCATGACTCTAGGCAAGTCATTTTACCTCTATGCCTCAGTTTCTTCATCTATAAAATGGGGATAATAATAGCACCCACCTTTCAGGGTTATTTATGAGAATTGAATGAGATCACCATTGAGTGCTTAGTGCAATGCCTGGCACATAGTAAGCACTACATAAATGTTAGCTATTGTTGTTATCAAAAGCAAGGTCAAGAAAAATGAGAATTAATAAGAGACCATTAGATGACAAATAATAAAACATTGGTATCTTTGGAGAGAGCAGTTAGGTTTTGAAGCCAGATTGCAGAAGATTTAGAATCCTGTAAGAGGTGAGGGAGTGGAAGCACTGAGTGTAGATGCCTTTCTCAAGGAATTTAGCAGAGCCTTATGAAAAGATAAATAGCAGAAATTATAGGATCAAGTGAGGGTTGGATAATAAAGGAGTCAGTAATTAGTAAAGGACTGCAAATTAGAGAAACAGTAGGGATGCTACAAAGAACAATATGTTGGGGAAGACAATGGAATGGCACAAAGGATTTGCTTTGGCAAAGATAAAGGTTAGAAAGAGACGAAGGAAGAAACAGTGGAGGAAGATACATGAGTATTGTGACATGAGGAGGAAGAGAGAAGAGATAATCTCATTTTTTTCAGTGAAATATGAGATGAGATCCTCAACTGAGAGAGAAGGTGTGCCATAGGAGACTTAAGGACAAATGAAAGGATTTAGAATGGTTGCTTTTTTTAAAAAACCCTTAACTTTTGTGTATTGGTTCATAGGTGGAGGAGTGGTAAGGGTGGGCAATAGAGGTTAAGTGACTTGCCCAGGGTCACACAGCTGGGAAGTGTCTGAGGCCAGCTTTGAACCTAGGACCTCCCATCTCTAGGCCTGACTCTCAATCCACTAAGCTACCCAGCTGCCCCCTAGAATGGTTGCTTTTGGTATGTGGATGAACAAACTGATTAGGGGAGTGTTAAAGGATTGCCAGGTTTCAGCCAGTGCCCTATTGAGCTTATGTAATATAAATTTGTAATAGACTCAAACGTCATGATTTATTTTTCATTTTTAAGTGTATTTTATTGATTCATTTTGTTTTTACATCCCCTAAATGTCTCCCAGTATCCCTTCCCTTCCACTCTCCCAGGCAGCTAACCCATATATAACTCCAGTCCCAAAGCCCATTAATATGAGACTCTCTTCTTAATGATAGAGTTGAGAGAGAAGAGAACTCTTCATGCTTCTTCTAGTCTTTTTCAAGTTCAAGAGTCTTCATATCCAGCAGTCACTTCACTTCTGGCTTCTAGATTCAAAATGGAAGATGGAAGATGCCCACCCCACTTCAGGATGCTAAAAGAAAGAACTTTGGAAGACAAGAGAGGAGCTGGCATAATCCATCATGTTCCCATCCCCAGATTGCTACAATGGAGTCTTTAGGAAACTTCCGCTTCAGTGAGATCTAGGGCCATCTCTCTTAGATAATTTGAGTTACTTCACTCCCAATGGGAGAGCTTCTTCACTCTGTATTGACTGGTAATCTCCTACATATACATTCTGTGAATTGTATTTTGCTACACATTTAGATAAATAGATTTGGGGGGAGAGGGGGTTGGCCAAGTGCTATATGTGTTCATTGTGGAACTGGTATTTGTTGGGAAAGTGGTCAAGCCTTGGATATAAAGGTTGGGGTCCATCCTGCTTCCCGCAATAATGAAATAATGATCATAAGTTAAATTGAACCCACAACTCGCATCCCATAGACTGGTGATATTTAAGGGAGAAAATAGGTATAATTCTAGCCCAATAACCCCTCTGAGGAAAGCAGAGTAGCTTCTGTCCCCAACTTCCTGCTTCCTCTTTTGGCAAGAAAGAAAATCTCTCTTGGAGAAGAGTGGGAGGAAAAGAGGCTAGACATGCCTATTCTGCCTCCCTTTAAGCCACACAATGATACTCCCACTGCTACACAAAGGACCTTGCCTTACACACACACACACACACATACATAATTAACCCTTACCTTCTGTCTTGTAAGCAATGGTTCCAAGGCAGAAGAGCAATAAGAGCTAGGTATTGAGGGTTAAGTGACTTTCTCAGGGTCCCATAACTAGGAAGTATCTGAGATCAGATTTGAACCCAGGACCTCCTGGCTCTAAATACACTGAGCTACCTAGCTGCCACATAACAAATATTTTTTTAAAGAGAAAGAATATTTTTAAGAATCAAAGAAACATCAATATATCTAAAAGTTGAAAAATATATGCAATGTGTGACACTCATGGACCTCCAATCTCTGCTAAGAAGTAGGGAGAGATGTCTTCTCATATCTGTTTCTTAGGTCTATACATATTCTTTGTAATTTTGTCACGTTCACTTTTGATTCGTTTTGTTCTTTCCACTTACATTGATATAGTCACTGTATTGTAGAGAGCCGTAAACAATTTGATCTGTAATTCATATCAGATCCAACTATAACTGATGATTATAACCAATTTATAACTTCTTTCATTATTCAAAGCTTTCCTGTGTAATAAATCATGTTATTTTGAAGAGAAGGGGGATGTGTCAGGAGCTATTAAGAGAAATTAGAATCTCAAGTAGATATTTTTATCTGGACCCCATCAAAAGATCAATACAGACCAGCAGAGCCGTGTATTGGCTTTTCTCTCTATCAGGTTTGAGAACTGGAGTGGGCTATCTAAGATAAAAATCTGAGAATCCTCTTTAGATTCCTTTCATAATTCTCGCCTTCCTTTAAAATGCATTATAGTAAAAAAGCTTTGGGCTCTCAGGAATCCAGCAGGAGGGGGTCTAACACTATTCCCCTTTGACTGAGAATGCAGCTGCCTGGTACGGCCAAGGTCAAACCCTTGGCAGGGCATTTTGCCCAGAATTAAAGTAAAATAATGAAGCTCAAAAAAATTGTTTAATACCATGAAGGCTGAGAACTTCAGGGGCTTTCCGGCCTAATGAGATGTCCCAGGCTCCACTTAAAGATAACACATATAGTTGATAGTTTAGCATAGGTTTTTTTATCCACACCTGGAAGCTTCTAAGGCTTTTGTTTTGACTATAGTAAAAATTCTGCTCTCTGTAACTGTGGGAAACTTTCTTGGGCTTTTGGGGGAAGGGGATCTTTAATTTCCCTTATAATAAATTGGCGACTCCAATATACTTTAGAGCATTATGAGATAACAAGCCCTGCTTCCAATCTGTTTCGTTCTTTACATCCAACGACCACCCTAGGCCACTCAGATAAGTCTCTGGTTATACAGCAGGATCTCTATACTGTATATACTGTTTTCTTGGTTCTGCTTACTCTGCTCTGCATCAGTTCATTTAAGTCTTTCCATGTCTCTCTATCTTCATCATATTCCATATTTTTGATAGCAGAGAACCCATTCATGTGCTACAATTTGTTTAGCCATTTCCACAAGAGATGAGCATCTCCTTTGTTTCCAGTTCTTTGCCACCACAAAAAGTGCTATTACAAATAGTATGATTGTAGGAGTACTTTCCAAGAGTATATCCGTGAATTCACCAATTCAAGACCTAAAACAGGGGAACTGAGAGGGATAATAAAGTTCTAGGCTAGCACTTTTCTACCAATTGAAATCTACAGAGACATTTGTGTTTTGAGTCCTTTTATTCTGAACATTCTTTTGTCTGTCTCTTGTGCCTAAATAGCTTATAACAATGATGGAGAACCTTTTAGAGACAATGCCCAAACTTCGACCTTCACAAGCATGTGAGCTGCCCTCTTACCCCAGATGGGGGAAGGAGGAAGAGCTCCATTTGGGCTGCTGGGCAGAGGGGCAGGTGATGAGAGAAATGTCCTCAGGCCCAGTGGAGAGGGGGAAGGGAGCAGCCCCCTCTGGCACATGTACCATAGATTCACCAACACAGATTTATAAATTAATTTTAGGTGAAATCTCCAGCCACAACTAGGATGTTTTTCTGAACTCTGTGCCCCTTCATCTTATTTCCTATAGGCAAATAAACAAAAGACATGTCCATCTGTCATTCATCATTACTGCATTGTCTTGACTATCCTTCTTGTCTAAATTCTTGAACTCTGTTAATTCTGATGAAAGCTTGGAGCAGTCAGTATTACCTCCACCAAAATAATGATGCAATCCTGACATAATCCTCTAACATTGTTTGTACTGATCAGTTAGTTGCTGACCAGTCCTCCAACAATGTTTATAGTGATCAGTAATTCCCATAATTCATAATTCCCAGACACTTTTTTTGGTGGTCAACAACTGATGTAATCCTAACATATTGTTAGTAGTGGTCAGTGGTCATTATGAGATCTGGGCTCCTGTTGGCAAATTGGGGGGTGGGAAACATCTGAAAGAGATAGCTGGTCTAAGTGTGCAATTATGGAGCTCTGTCAAACTCGAATGACCATCCTAATACTTATTCTACTGACCATTGATCATGAAGCCTTAAAAATTCTAAAGGCTAAATAGAGGTTAAAATATAGAGGTTAATTTCCCTAAGTAAATGAATTATTGTTTTATTAGGTAGATCTTAAAGTATATACATTTTTCCAATTAAATTGTGAAAAAATAATGAATCTTTCTCATGGGGAAAAGAGAAAACCATCTCTTCTGAGATTTTGCCAGAGGACAAGTATTCATATTCTCTGTCACATTTATACCCAGTGCTACACAACTTGTTTTAAATACCCCCTCTCTGGAAATACCAGCACTCTTATTACTCCTATCATCAAAGGTACTGGCAGAAGAAAAGTCCCTTTCATCCCAGGTACCTGGGAAATTCTAATGTTAAATTCTCTTTCCCTATAAACTATTGAAATAGAATTTCTTTACTCTAAATTTCCAAATTGTGGTTTGAATGTTTTTATAGATCTTGAAATGTCTTAGCAAATTTTATTGTACTGCTTTCTAGATTTTTTTTAAACCCTTAACTTCTGTGTATTGGTTCATATGTGGAAGAGTGGTAAGGGTGGGCAATGGGGGTCAAGGGACTTGCCCAGGGTCACACAGCTGGGAAGTGTCTGAGGCCAGCTTTGAACCTAGGACCTCATGTCTCTAGGCCTGACTCTCAATCCACTGAGCTACCCAGCTGCCCCCTCTCTAGATTTTTAAAGGAAAAAAATTAACCTTTGTATAGATGGACTCCATTTTAAAATATTTTTCTTCTTACATTAGAAATTAAAATAGGATACTTTAGATAGCCAGACTAACAGAAGCTATTGTCTTTCTGAATTTTGAGTGAACCATCTTACATTTAGTTTCTGTATAAAATCCAAGAATATTATTATTTTCTTCATCTTTAATAAATGGTTGTTATATCAGGATATCTGAAATACATATTTTATATATATTACATATATATAA
>NW_025399394.1:0-3506 GCF_016433145.1 Gracilinanus agilis
GAATATTATAATAGTGAATAGAGTTCACTACAGAGAATTATACATAATATTTCTCTACAAAGGAATACAGATAATTAGATCTCACTGAGGCCCTTAAAAAGGCAAATTTAAAAATTATAAGTTTTCTTTCTTTCCCCTCTGTATCTTATTTACCTTTTCAGGTTTCTCTCGATTTTTGTGGTTGGATATCAAACTTTCCATTTTAGCCCTGGTCTTTTCTGTGCAAATACTTGGAAATCTTCAATTTTGTTGAATGCCCATACTTTCCCCTGGAAGTATATAGTCAATTTTGATGGGTAGTTGGGTGAAACAGCTCTCTTGCCTTTCTGAATATCATATTCCAAGCTTTGCGGTCTTTTAGCGTGGAGGCTGCCAGATCCTGTGTGATCCTGATTGGTGCTCCTTGATATTTGAATTGTCTCTTTCTGGCTTCTTGTAAGATTTTTTCTTTTGCTTGGAAGCTCTTGAATTTGGCAATTATATTCCTGGGTGTTTTCTTATCTGGATCAAATGTCGAGGGTGATCTATGGATCCTTTCAATGTCTATATTGCCCTCTCGTTGTAGAACTTCAGGGCAATTTTGCTGAATAATTTCTTTTAGTATGGAGTCCAAATTTCTATTAATTTCTCCCTTTTCGGGGAGACCAATGATTCTCAAATTGTCTCTTCTAGACCGGTTTTCTTGGTCTGTCACTTTCTCATTGAGATATTTCATGTTTCCTTCTATTTTTTTTCAGTCTTTTGGCTTTGTTTTATTTGTCCTTGTTGTCTTGAGAGATCATTAGCTTCTAATTGTTCAATTCTAGCCTTTAAGGACTGGTTTTCGGCTATAATCTTTTGGTTTTCCTTTTCAATCTGGTCATGTCTGGTCTTCAGTTGACTTACCTCACTTTCCAATTGCGAAATTCTGCCTTTTAAACTGTTATTTTCTTGCCTGATTTCCTTTTGAGCTACTTCCCATTTCTCTGACCAAATCATTTCCAACTTTCTTGTCATCTCAGTTTTCAACATTTCAAGAGCTTGTGACCAGTTTTGATTATCTTGGGATGGTTCGGATGTGATTGCTTGTTTTTTCTCCTCTTCTGATTGCTCGGTAGTCTGGATTTTCTCCGTGTAAAAGTTGTCAAGTGTTAAGATTTTCTTCTTCTTGTTGTTAATCTTTCTCTCTCTCTTCTGGACTTCCTGGTTCTGGGTAGCCATCATTAGCCCAGCAGCTTCTCAGCTTTATCCTCGCGCTCAGGGTCTGTCTGAGGTCTTTTGGCTCCTGAGGTCTGAGGTCTGGTTTTTCTCAAGGTCAAGCCCCCGGTGGACCCCCTTACTTGATCTTCTGCAGGAGGTTCCTTTACAAGTGTCAGGGCGCTGCTTCCACAGTTGTATACCGTCTGCACTGGTTCCCCACTCAGGGTTTCAGAGCCTTCGCTCCTGCCTGTGTCCGCCTCCGCCCACGTCTCCACCTGCACCTGTGCTCCGCGTCCGCGCTCAGAGTCCGTGTGCGTGCCTCAGCTTTTTGGGGTCCCAAATCTTGCCGCTCTCAGGAACAGGCCCTGGAGCTGCCAATGACTCAATGGGTGCCGTAAACTTGCTCTATTTCTTTTGACCTGTCTTCGGTGCTGCAGGTGGTGTGTGTGTGGGGAGGGGGGGGGTGGTTGCTCAGCCCGCGATTTAGTGAGAGCTGTTTCACCCATTTATAGCATGAAAATGCCCCGATTCCACGTACCTTCCATGCTGTACCCTGTTGTGGGGTCCCTCCGTTCGACTGGGTTTGTTTTTATGCCCCCTTGAGAAGTCCTGTATGTTTCGGTCAGGAGAGGTTGAGCGCTGCTTTTTACTCTGCCGCCATCTTAACCCGGAACTCCTCGAGTGTAAATGGTTTTTACAAAATAGCAGATTCATAATGCACATTCAAATAAAGTATCAATTTCCAATAACACATTTAAAGACAATAGCAAACAAACCCATTATTATAACCATTTGTTATGATGTTTAAAAATTGTATAATTGCATAGTAAATCATTAAACCTTGGCTGAGATATTTTCTTAACAAACTCTATTACTGCCTCCTTGGAAATTGTGGGGCAGAGTCTAAAAAAGAAATCTGATAAAAAAAAAAAAAACTTCTGGTTCTAAGTTATCACCAGGAATTCTAGATCCTTTTCATGGGAAAGCAAGTCAAAACATCAAGTATACAGGAGCACTCCTGGCTTCTTGTGTAATATTCAAAAGCTTGGGCGGGAAACTTCCATTTGTTTCCTCTACCCCTTTAAGACAACATTCTTTATAATAAACATATAAAACCTATCATCCATTCAGAAGTTGCTATAAAATCCTAAAGTCAATTCTAAAAACCCTTTATAAAATTTCAATTTAAATTATTAAGGCATTAAAATCTTCAAGGTTGTATACAATTATCAAGATAGAATAAAAACTTAAGGCATGGCAATTTCAGTAATGCATAGGACTTATGGGCTGTTTACAACTTAAAAAATGTTTAAGATGTTCATAAATGGTACAGATAACAGAATTAGATTAATACAGGTTAACTTAAAAAAACTAAAACCTTAAAGAAATCAGGAAATACAATAATATAAGGAACAGATTACAAGCAATGCAGTCAAAAAACCTTTTTACCAGTTCTAATATTTTTATTCACTATTTGGGAGTTATAATAAAATCATAAACAGAATTAATATAGCAGCCAAAACTTCAGTAGCTTAAAATGATCCAGTGCAACAGAAAAATCAACAAAACAACAATCAGCAAAATACAATAAGATACAGAGACTTTTTTTAAAAACCCATGCAGTCAGAGGTTTAAAATCCTTCTCTGGTCCAATTTTAATAGGGGACCTTAACCTTCTTCTTTCAGAACTAGATAAATCCAACCAAAAAATCAAGGAGGTAAAAAGAACTTTAGAAAAGTTTGATATGATAGACCTCTGAGAAAAAGGAAAAGAAAAAGAAAGAAATATATCTTTTAACAGTACATTAAAAAAATGACCTTATAATAGGATATTAAAAATCCACAACCAAATGCAGAAAAAAATATTGAATGCCTCTTTTTCTGACTATAATGTAATAAAAATTACGTTTAACAAAGGACAGCAGAAAGATTTAAATTAATTGGAAATTAAATGATCTTGTTCTAAAAAATAAATAGGTCAAAGAACAAATCAGAGAAATAATTAATAATTTGGTTAAAGGAAATGACAATCAGGAGACATCATACCAAAATTTATGGGATGCAGCCAAAGCTGTGCCTAGGGTGAAACTTATATCTCTAAATGCTTACATCAATAAAATAGAGGAAAGAGTAGATCAATGCATCGGACATGCAATAAAAAAAAAGTAAAAAAAGAATAAATGAGAAGCCTCCAATTAAAAACCAAATTGGAAATCTTGAAAATCAAAATAGTGATTAATAAAGTTGAAAGTCAAAAAAACCCACAAACATACACTGAACTAATAAATAAGAGAATGAGCTGGTTTTATAAATAAATATATATATAT
>NW_025399395.1:0-4229 GCF_016433145.1 Gracilinanus agilis
GCTGGCCAAGATAGCTGACAGAAACACTTGAGAACAAAGTGGCCGAGGCTAATTCAGGGCTGCTCAGGAAGCCAGAGCAGCACAGCTGAGATAATGGGCCTCACATAGAACAAGATGAGGGAGGCTTCCTCAGCCTGCGGCCTGGCAGCCTCCTCCAGCCGCAGGCCCGGCAGCCCAGTCAAGCAGCCCAGAGCCACTCGGTGAACATGGGCCGAACCCTCGGCAGACACTTCTGTCTCCCCTCCTCTTTCTCTGGCCTGAACATCTTCCTCCCAGCACCCCAGAGGGGTCTGGAGGGGGACAAAAGGCCCAGCAGGCCCAGGAGCTTCCCCCGTGTCCCCTAGGAATCCGTGCCAAAGATGGGGCGGGAATCCAGGTGTCCCAGATCCTGGCCTAGGCTGCTTCCTGCTTTCGGCCGCACTGCCTCCAGCCCAGCCTTGGATGGGATCTGGGACTCTAGCCAGGCCCTGCTGCAGGGAAGAGACAGATCTACAGCAGGAAAACCGGACGGCAAAGCTGGGCCACGCTGGAGGCACCCGCCCCCACCCCCGCCCCATTGGAGTCGCTGCAGGTGCCCTGAAGAAGGTAGCGGGCAAGACTAGGCTGCTGGCTTTTCCTGCTTAGTCTAGGCACGACCCGAAGCAAAGGCCACCAGGCGAAGCTACGGCCCAGACTCCCCCACCCCAGGTCAGCCGGCTAGAACTCAGCCCCAAAGTTGCCCCGTTTTTTCCGGTTCCAGAGCAGTGAGATGGGCAGGGAAGTAGCTATTTGAGCCATGTTCTAGAAGAGGAACACTGAGCCCCGGAGGGTTACCTAATGAGCCTTTCATTTTTCAAAACTCGAAGCTGGATTCTCAGCAACAAAGAGGTAGAAATGCTGAGAATCTGGGGCCAGAAATCGAGTGGAAGGCCAGTCGTGCTGTGTCTCCATTTGGGTGGAGAAAGGATACGTGGGGCTCCATGAGGTAAAATGGTGTGATGGGAACATCTTAAGAGGGCTGGCCTTGTATTCTCAAGAATGAAATTGTTACGGTCCCAGGAAGAGAGAGAGAGAGACCAAGTGTCTGAAGAAACCGATGTGGCCGCACAGGGTACTCCCTGGCAACTCCAGTGATTAAAAGCTGGGTGCAAAAGATGGCAGCCAAGTAGGAAAGAGTAGTGGCCCCATAGAAGGAGCACTTGAGTTAGGAATGAGTTGTGGGATGCAGAGAAGAACAAAAAGGCATTTTCTGGACCAAAGAAGGGAACACACAGGAGAATGAGAATGGACGACGGAGAGCAGGCAGAACTATTCCACTCCCGTCTACGGAGCAGAATGATTTGGGGGCTGGTAGGTGGAGAGTCGAAATGGTTGACAGGAAATTGAAACCCAAGATGAGGAGCTGGGAAGGGAGTCGCCAAGCCACCAGACCCAGACCACCTCCGCCCTCGCGTACCAGAAGAGCTCACCTACACGCTCTGAGCGACTGCTTAGCTGTCCAGTTGGATCTTGGAAAAAATCCCAGAAAATAAAAGCCTCAGCATTGACAGGGGACGAATGCCTCCATTGTTTGCAGGCCAATCTTTCAGGCTACAGTCTGCTGAGTCCTAGCAAAACCTCCCCCACACGTGTACTCAAAGGGATGGGTCGTGAGCCCTCAGAAAGGGAAGCAACGATTAGCAATCAGCAAAAGCTAGGCCCTCCCTGCCACTGTCACTTGCTTTTCTTTTTTTAAACATTTATTAATATTCATTTTTAACATGGTTACATGATTCCTGCTCCTACTTTCCCCTTCGCCCCTGACACTACCCCACCCATGGCCGACACACATTTCCACTGGTTTTAACATGTGTCATTGATCAAGACCTATTTTCAAATTGTTGGTAGTTGCATTGGTGTGGTCCTTTTGGGTCTACATCCCCAATCATGTCCGCCTCAACCCATGTGTTCAAGCAGCTGCTTTTCTTCCGTGTTTCCACTCCTGTAGTTCTTCCTCTGAATGTGGGTAGCATCTTTACCATAAATCCCTCAGAACTGTCCTGGGTCATTGCATTGCTGCTAGTACAGAAGTCCATTACATTGGATTGTACCACAGTGTGTCTGTCTCTGTGTACAATGCTCTCCTGGTTCTGCTCCTTTCACTCTGCATCCATTCCTGGAGGTCTTACCAGTTCACATGGAATCCCTCCAGTTCATTATTCCTTTGAGCATAATAGTATTCCAACACCAGCAGTTACCACAATTTGTTCAGCCATTCCCCAATTGAAGGACATCCCCTCCTTTTCCAGTTCTTTGCCACCACAAAAAGCGCAGCTATAAATATTTTCATACAAGTCTGTTTATCTATGATCTGTTTGGGGTACAAACCCAACAGTGGTATGGCTGGATCAAAGGGCAGGCAGTCTTTTATAGCCCTTTGAGCATAGTTCCAAATTGCCATCCAGAATGGTTGGATCAGTTCACAACTCCACCAGCAATGCATTAATGTCCCAATTTGGCCACATCCCCTCCAGCATTCATTACTCTCCCCTTCTTTCATTTTAGCCAATCTGCTAGGTGTGAGGTGATACCTCAGAGTTGTTTTGATTTGCATTTCTCTAATTATTAGAGCTTTAGAGCACTTTCTCATGTGCTTATTGATACTTTTGATTTCTTTTCCTGAAAATTGCCTATTCGTGTCTCTTGCCCATTTATCAATTGGGGAATGGCTTGGTGTTTTATACAATTGCTTTAACTCCTTGTATATTTGAGTGATTAGACCCCTGTCAGAGTTTTTCGTTATAAAGATTTTTTCCCAGTTTGTTGTTTCCCTCCTGATTTTGGCTGCATTGTTTTTGTTTGCACAAAAGCTTTTTAGTTTAATATAATCAAAACCATTGAATTTACATTTTGTGATTTTCTCTAACTCTTGCTTGGTGTTAAAGTCTTCCCTTCCCCAGAGATCTGACAGGTACGCTATTCTGTGTTCACTTAACTTGTTTATAGTTTCCCTCTTTATATTCAGGTCGTTCACCCATTCGGCGTTTATCTTGGTGCAGGTGTCACCTGCTTTTCTGAGAGAGTCCCCTGGTCGGCCGCACCGCAGATGGACCGGGAAGGGGATGGAGGACCAGCCCTGAAGAGATTCCTGGGGGCAGACAGGCCCGAGCTGGGAACGCTTTCAGCAGTGGTTTGGGTGAAAACCCGGATGACTTACTCACCATTCGCCGACTCCACTAAGCTGCGAGAGCCGCGGCAGGCTGGCTGACAGAATCCACACCTGGAGATTTCAGTTATGTGGCGTGAAGGACTAAACCTAGCAGGAGTCAGCCGGGCACCCTGGCAGCGTGGCAGCCCCTC
Source organism: Gracilinanus agilis (assembly GCF_016433145.1). Lineage (NCBI taxonomy): Eukaryota > Metazoa > Chordata > Mammalia > Didelphimorphia > Didelphidae > Gracilinanus > Gracilinanus agilis. The sequence goes on from NW_025399395.1 coordinate 3,319, forward strand.
TGGAGCCTGGGGCTCGGCTCTGGGACGGAAGGCCGGGGCTGAGGGGGCAGGCAGGGGCCTTGAGAATACGCCCCGGAGCCCTGATGAGAGAAACTGAGGCTATTTAGCCCAGGGAAGAAAAGGCTGGGGGGGGGGGCTTCTAGCCGCCTTCAAGTCCCTCCAGGGCTAGCCTGTGGAAGAGGGGTTAACCTTGTGCCCGAGGAAGAAATTCCCATCAGCCAGGGCTGACCAAAGGGCAAGGGCCCCCCTGAGAAGCGCTGGGCGGGCAGGCTGGATTCTGCCTGGCGGCTTGTCCACGGCCCTGCTCTGGGAGCAGGGAGGCAAAGCCAGGACGCCACTTCTGCTCAGAGGGGAGCCCTCGATGGGCACTGGCCGGCAGGCTGCCCCAAGCCTGCAAGGCCCAAGCTGTCAGGCCCTTGTTCGGAGGGAGAGCCCTCTCGTGGAGGAGGGGGAGAGGCTCGCTCCAGGTCAGCGGGCCCGGGAGGAGCCATTGGAGCCAAGTTCCCTGCCTCTGTGCCCCGGCTGTCGTTCCCTCTGCAAGCCCAAATGAGCCTTCCCTTGTTCCAAAGCCCAGGGGCCCAGGGCTGGTGACTCGGCCAGGGTCACACATCTTTCGCCTAGCCTCGGGGCCGGCCCTGGCCCTGAGAAGCCTCCCTTCCCCAGCCAGGCCCTGAGCGGAGAAGAGGGGCGCTCCGAGGCCTGGCCTCGGACCCGGGAATGCTCCCACGGGGAAAGTGAGAGGAGGGAAAGCCGGCCCTTTCCTATACAAATACGCTCCCCGCCCCCCGCGTGCGCGTGCGCGTGCCGTGCGCGTGCGCGTGCGCGTAAGCCGGCGGGGAGAAAGAGGACCTGCCCCAGCCCCAGCCCCAGCCAGCCTCCGGGGTGGAGAGGAATTCCCGGCCCGCCCGAGA
>NW_025399396.1:0-1664 GCF_016433145.1 Gracilinanus agilis
CCTTGGCGCGTGGGGAGGGAGGGGCGGGGGTATGGAAAGGGGGTGGTTGGTATGGGAGGAGTGAGTAGCTCACGTTAAATAATAGGTTTTCATCCATTATCTCCTCCTATCCTCACCACAAACCCTGGGAGGTCTGCAGGGTATGTATTATCCTATCCATTTTACAGATGAGGAAATTGAGGCTAGGAGACTTGTTCAAGATCTCAAAGTAAGTGGCCAGAGGCATTAATGGAGCCTGGATCTCTTACCTCAAAGAGTGCCTGGTTTGCATTTTCTACATCTTTTTTTCTGCCTGGGAAGGGGTGGTATTGGGATTAAATAAGGGAAGCACAGAGTAGAGAAGGGGATGGGGGAGCGGAATTTTCAGAGAAAGAATTCAGGAACCTAGCCTGTCCCTTTCTTCAGGCTTCAGAATACGGTCTTTGGTCGGTCTCAGGGCTTCTTTCTCTTAGTAATAGCAGAACAGTACACAATAGGATTGTTACCAACAATCAGCCTCTTCTCCCCAACCCCAAGATCCAGGAGGCCTAGGCTAGGGAGGGGATCATTTTATTATGGGCTCTAAGGAGCTAGAAGAAGCCCACATCCAGACTTGGCTGACCATCTTCTTTGTAGGGGAGTCATTGGCTTTGGATCCTTCCCAGAACCTTGAAAAGGGATGGAACTCAGGATAGGCACCCCTCTTTAGTTTTTCCACCAAACTTTGCCCACATTTCTCCTCTCCTTCCCTCTCCCCTTGCTATTCCCAGCTACTATTCCCAGGTTCTATATCAGCAGCTACACTATCCCAGGTCATTATCTGCTTCCCCCCATATCCAACTCTTAAGCCTTTAGCCTCCCTACAGCCCCCGTGTTGCTCTGTGGTAGCTCTCTGGTTATCTCATTTGTATAAGTCCAGATTTCCTAAATTGTCTTTAGGCTTCCAGAAGGACTGTGGCCTATTCTCTTGTCTCCCCCAGAGAAGGTAGCCCAGGACAGGACACAGCTGGAGCTCAAAAGTATACTTGCTCAGCACTGCTTAAGGGAGGGCCCACACACAGCGGTTTTTGCAAACAGTTCCCAACCTTGCTGCTGTCCTCTGGCCCAGGGCCCAGGAGAAAATAAACCAGACAAGAGAAATCCCTCTGTTGTTTCTCACCATCCCCAAACTCACCTCATCCCCCAACTCACACACCCAGAATTTCATTTCCAACTGGTCGTTCTGTGAGTTCTTGGTTTTGTTATCGGGAAGTACAAAAAACACTGGACATGAAGTCAGAGGACCTGGGTTTGCATCCCAGAGCACCTACCCTGGTGACTGGCTAGACAAGTCACTTCCCTTCTCAGGGTCCCAATTGCATCATCCATGATTGGATTTATACCAAATCTCTAAGGTCCCTTTCAGCTCTAAATCCTAAGATATAATTCTCTTGCCTGAGACTTCTTTTCCTCCTCCTGGTTTTGCAGGGGAAGGATAGGGAAGAGACGTCCAACCATCTCCCACCCTAGACTTTTTCATGACTCCAGAGAGTCGACCTCTCCCTTTTTCAGGCCACTGGAGTCATGGTGGGGGTGACAAGCCCTAGAGAGATGCCACAGTACTCTCTCTGGTACTGCCAGAGTTGGGCTACACGGCAAGGTAGGGGTTAATGGGGAGAGGATGCATCAGAGCAGGAGGCTCCTGC
>NW_025399397.1:0-5975 GCF_016433145.1 Gracilinanus agilis
ATATATATATATATATATATATATACACATATATATATATATACTTTTAAATGGCATCTCCCAAATTCCAATTATACAATTCCCCCTGGGATCCAGCAAAAAAAAAGTTAGTCTTTTTCCTTCACTGGATCTGTAAACATAAACAACTTCTAAAAATTCAGGAATTTGGGGGATAAAAGAAATAGATGAACAAATGGATAAAACTAGCCGCATTGACAAAAAAAACCAATTTGGGGGCAGTCCCCTATTGGCATAACAGTGTACAATTAGAACAAATTGCATTCAACTCAATTTCCACTCCCCATAGTTCAATCAACTGCACCCCAAAGTTCAGATTTTGGTCTTCATGGTACAGTGAAGGCTTTTCAGGCATCTTCATGGTGTCTTCACCAAACAGGTTCGTCATCTGGATTCTGGGGAGATGGCAAGATCCTTATCCTGAAATTATTCTCAAAAGAATTTAAACTTTACATTATAGATTACAAAACATACATTTCCTTCTAAGAATCATACAGTGAAGGGGAACTGAGTGAGCTTTGCTGGTTCGTGACTGAGACTGTTCCATGTGGTGAGTTTAAAGACTGAATCTTCCTGAACTTCTATTAAGAAACTTCCTTTTATAGACTCTGTGAATGAAGTTTGCTCCATTCATCCCTGGGCCTCAAGCCCTTTAACCCTCAGCTGAGGGTTAAGATCTGCCTGGATTAATTAGTGAGATAGATTCTTATTTTCTTCCTCTCTCTCTCTTCTCTCATGTAAATAAACTTCCATAAAAGTCAATTTTGATTTGAGATTATTCTTAATTGAGGATTGATAATAGTTCAATCCTCTGGCAACCATCTTTAATATATTGAACCCATAAAACCCCTTTTTCATCCTTATACCTTAGACACTAACTGTGTATACCACTTCCCCTTTTTGCCTCAGTTTCCTCATCTACATAATGAACTGGAAAAGGAAATGGTAAACCATTCCATTATCTTTGCCAAAAAAAATGTAGTCACAGGGAGTCAGACACAATTGAAAGTGACTGAATAACAAACAATCAGCTCATGCTCTCTACAAATATGAACTTGCTGCTCTTTTTCTGAGATGTGCCAGATGGCTTTCTTCTACATTCTCCTCTTTATATAGAGATAATCGGTAGTCCAGGGATCATTGGACAGCATGGTAAGCTAGTTTTCAAAACAACTACTCATTTTGCAAGGTGCATTGAAATAAATCTCAACAAGATGGACCAAGCAATAACAAGATGTCATATCTAACAGAAGTGATACACATCCTTTCCCATGAGCATCTAGGTAGTAAAACTCCCAGTGGATAGAATTTTCCCCTCCCTTTGCCAATCCAAAATAAAAGTTGGTATCAGCAGAAGTCCTGATTATTCAACAAGGGAAGGACCTCTGCTTATGGAGGTGGGGAGCAGAAGCTCATTACAGGAAAGAATGAGTAGTCAACCCAAAGTCATTATTTTGGGCTCATATTCTCAGTAGGAAAATGGAAGGACAAAAAAGAGGAAGGTTTGGGATCTGAGACCTTACCCACATTAAGCAAAATTTACCTATGAAACTCAAATTAGTAAAAACTTAGCATTGGAAGGAACCTTAGAGATCATCAAGTCCAAATTCTTATCATATACAGCAATGTCTTTTCCTGTATCCTTAACCAATAGCTAGCCTCTCCTTGAATAATTCCAGCATTAGAGAACTCACTTTGGAATAGCTCTAAGTATAAGAAAAGGATTCTTAGGTTGAATTACAATTTGCTTCCCAATGCTTGCCACTCGCCTGTCCTAATTCCAGGCTACAAAGAAACAGAGTAAATCTAATTTTTATTCTACCTGACAGCCCTTCAAATATTTGAAGGCTGCTCTCATTTTCTCCCTAAGTCATCTCATTTCAAGCTAAATATTCCTACTTCCTTTAACCACCCCTCAAAAGACCCTCCTCATTTGCAATTTGCACTTTTTCCTCCTCTCCTGACAAAAAAGGCAAATTTTGTGCAAAAGAGGTTTCAGTTAGTCAAAATATAATTGTGCTCACACCACATTTAACAAAGCCTCCTTCTTGAAACCAAGATTCTATGATTGGTCTTGATTACTTGACAATAGGAGGTCAGGGATGGGTTACTCAGTTTCCAATCTCATCCTCTCCCTCTTCTCCCATCGAGTGATAATCAGGATGGTTCTCAAATCCTGGTTTCACTTAAGGCTGATTTGCAGCACTTGCCACTTATCCAACCAATTTAGCAGCAAGACACTCTTGGGATCTAATTTCTGGTTTGAATTGTATTTCATCCATACCTTGGAGTAAATGAACAATTTTAACAGGAAAACTTTATTTGATCTTCTGGGAATCCACAGTTGCTACTCTGTGTTCCTTGGAATGAACAGGTAGAATTCTTTCTTGAGTAAGGTATGCAGTGGTTGCCTGTCTGGGCAATGGGGATAACACCACTTGACCCTCTGCCCTTGTCCCTGTGATAAATGGTGGCTGTTCCCAATTATTATCTAATTTGATCCTAAAAACAACTGTAGGCTATAGATGCTATTATTACCCCTATATAAGATTACATGAAACTAAGACACTTAACTAACTTGCTCAGCCTTACATAGCTAGCAAGTGTCTGAGACTGAGTTTGAACTTTGTTCTCCATCACTCAAGGTTCATCACTCTATCAACTACACTAATATGTCTAACAATAGAATTTCTGGGTCAAAGGGTATAGATATTTCAGTCTTTATTTGCATAATTCTGAAGTTTTTTCAACACTTTCCAGATGTCTCCATTTTCCAACAGCCTCTCTGCTTAGTTTCCACTCTGCTGACCATCATGCCTGCCCCAAAACAAGGTGAGCACTTGAAATCTCATCACCACTCAGATTGACTCAATTTTTGGATACTGAACACCTTCTCACCTTCTTTAGGCACTTCTGCCCTCTGATTGAAGGACTGGAAAGTGAAGTGACCCTTAAGAGAGAACTCATAACCTCGAGAACTTTGCAGGTAGCTCTCCCTTTTCCATCAGCATCTCTGCTTAGTTGTGACTTCATTGAACAGCCTAATCCATGGTGACCCTCTCCCTTTACCCCCACCAATCCTTGATCCTTTTTTCTAAGCTCATTTCTTAACTTCTCTTTTTCTACTGAGGATGTCAGGATCTCAAATACATCAAGCTTGGACATAATATTTGATTCTTCACCCTTTTTTTTTACCTGCCAACTTAGAGAGACCACATGGCATTGTCATCTAGAGTGTAAATTTGGAATCAGAACAATATGACTTCTGACACATCCCAGCTTTGTCACTGGGCATGTCATTTAACCTCCGTTTGCCTCAGTTTTCTCATCATTTATTTAAATAAAGCGGTTGGCCTGAAAGGTTTTCAAGATCCCTTTCAACATTAAATCTAAGTGACAGATTTAGAGCCAAGCTGATATTCCATAATTGACATTAGTGCCTCTAATATCAAATTTACTCTATTTACCACTTCCAGACCTTCGCATTTGGACTCCATTCTATATTCCTAGACTTGTTTAGCATTATTTGCATTCCTGAAACAATAATCCTATGCTCTATCTCACAGCTGCCAAGTGGATATTCCTAAAAACATTCCTCTGATCATGTTATTTTGAATTATTTGCATTATTGAGACAATAAGCTATGTTATAGCCATGCAGGGCTACTTGGGTATTATCCATATATGATACTTAATTCCTTTATGCCTTTGGACACACTATGATCCTTGCTTAGAGTATTCTTTCTACTTGCTTCTGTTTAGCTCCTTGCAAGGCTCAGTTTAACTCAGGGGGCCCCCACTTTCTATATGATAGCTTTCCTAACACTACCTCCTCTGTATATTCTCTAACTCACTTAAATTCAATTCATATGCAAGTCAAGTCATCACCCCATCATGTCATTGGTCCTCTTCAAAAATGTAGGACAGGGGGCAGCTGGGTGGCTCAGTGGATTTGAGATCCAGGCCCAGAGATAGGAGGTCCTGGGTTCAAATCTGACCTCAGAGACTTCCTAACTGTGTGACTGTGGGCAAGTCTCTTTCTAGCTCACCTACCTCACAGCTGCCTAATGGATATTCCTAGCTTTTACTGCTGTTCCTAGATGTTCTGCCTTGGAACCAATATACAATATTGATTCCAAGATGGAAGATAAGGATTTAAAAAAAATGTAGGACTGGGGGCAGCTGGGTAGGTAGTTCAGTGGATTGAGAGGCATGCCTATAGATGGGTGGTTCCGGGTTCAAATCTGGGTCTGAGATATTTCCTAGCTGTGTGTCTCTGGGCAAGTCATTTAACCCCCATTGCCTAGCCCTTACTGCTCTTCTGCCTTGGAACCAACACACAGTATTGATTCTAAGGTAAGAGGGTTTTTGTTTTTGTTTTTTTTAAGAGTATGATTAGTGAATTGTTATTGAAAATGGAGGGCAGTATTATTACCATAATATTGTGTATCTGTTCCTCTAAATATCTCTCTATTCATACCAATCAGTTGTCTAGTGCTTCTACCTATGGAGCTGTACCTAACATTTTGTCAGACCCAGAATGAGTCCATTCTACGTAGAGGATCAGATTCCATGGGAAGGCTATTCTATTGAACAAGGGGAGATGAAGGGAAGGAAAGAATATATGGTGTCATGCACATTTCTTATTCATCTCTTGAGTAAGATTATATCAAAGGGGTCGTATTGTGATAAATGTCTAGATTGATTTTCTCCCTCTCTGTCCTCCAGAATATAAATGGGCAAGAGTTGAATCTAAAGCATATTTTCTTTTATTTTTTTAAAAACTTTTATCAATACTGTCTACTGGGTCCAAGGCAGAAGAGTGGCAAGGGCTAGACAAAGGAGGTTAAATGATTTGCTCAGGGAGATCCTAGGAAGTACCTGATGTCAGATTTGAACCCAGGACCTCTGGCCTTCAGGGCTCTCTGTCCATTGAGCCACCTAACTGCCCCATAGAGCATCTTTTCTATTCTTGTTTCCTTAATGAGCTATGTAGGGAGGCCATTGATAACTCTTCCATTGTGACCCTCATCGATGAGGATCAAAGATCCCTTAATCTATAAACTGTTAAACCTGAGAAGCCACTTACAAAATAACACCTGATAAATCATCATCCTTCTGTTTTGTGGCTCTTTGTGGGGAATAGGAAGCTTTTAAACTCAGAACACTTAAGAATTTTGGCTTTCTGAGTGTGATTATAATAGATAGATCAGCCTCAAGGAAACTTCCTGCCACACTCAAGAATTGTGGTTTTTTGCCATGCCCTCCTCCCACCCCAAACCTCAGGAAAGTAGAAATAATGATCAATCATACCAAGAAGAACTCTTCTAGAATGAGCGCAGCTCTTCAGAGAGAGGTGGTAGAAGGTACTGCTTATCAAAGGAATGTTTATGAATATTTGAATCCAGGGACAGCTAGGTAGCTTGATGGATAGAGAGTCAGGTATAGGAATGGGGGGTCCTGGGTTCAAATCTGTCCTCAGACACTTCCTAGTTGTGTGACCCTGGATTGCCTAGCCCTTACTTGTCTTCTGATTTGGAACCAATACATAGTACCAATTCTAAGATGTAAGTTTAGGTTTCAAAAAACAAACAAAAACCACTTGACTCCATGTGAAAAAGATCCAAAGGCAGATGAAGCAGCTGAAGTGTGGTGGAAAGAATACTGGATTTGGTTTTAGAACAGCAAGGTTCACATCCTGTCACAGTCACTTACCAACTGTATGACCTTAGACAATTATTATCTCAACTTCAATTTCCTCATTTATAAAATGGGAATATTTACATGGTCAATCTCAGATTTTTTTGACAAAAATTCTCTCAACCTCAGTTTTTTCATCTATAAAATGGAAATATTTTCATGGTCAGTCTTACAGATGTTTTTGAGGATCAAATAAAATAAAGTATACAAAGGGTTTTGTAAATCCTAACAAGCTATATAAATAATATATGAAATATA
>NW_025399398.1:0-8136 GCF_016433145.1 Gracilinanus agilis
GTCAATCTAATAAAAAAAAGGAAAGAAGAAAACCAAATTGACAGTATCAAAGATGAAAAGGGAGACCTCACCTCTAATGAAGAAGAAATTAAGGCAATCATTAAAAACTATCTCACCCAATTATATGACAATAAATATAACAATTTAGGAGGTATGGATGAATATTTACAAAAATGTAAACTGCCTACATTAACAGCAGAAGAAATAGAATACTTAAATAATACTATATCAGAAATAGAAATTGAACAAGCCATCAAAGAACTCCCTAAGAAAAAATCACCAGGACCTGATGGATTCACAAGTGAATTCTATCAGACATTCAAAGAGCAACTAATCCCAAAACTATACAAATTATTTGATATGATAAGCAAAGAAGGAGTCCTACCAAATTCCTTTTATGACACAAATATGGTACTGATTCCAAAGCCAGGGAGATCAAAAATAGAGAAAGAAAAATACAGACCAATCTCCCTAATGAACATAGATGCAAAAATCTTAAATAGTATACTAGCAAAGAGACTCCAGCAAGTAATTAAGAAGATCATCCACCATGATCAGGTGGGATTTATACCAGGAAAGCAAGGTTGGTTCAACATTAGGAAAACCATCCACATAATTGACTATATCAACAGTCTAACAAATAAAAATCATATGATTATCTCAATAGATGCTGAAAAAGCCGTTGACAAAATACAGCATCCATTCCTATTGAAAACACTGAAAAGTATAGGAATAGAAGGACCTTTACTAAAAATAATAAACAGTATATACCTAAAACCATCAACAAACATCATATGCAATGGGGATAAATTAGAAGCCTTCCCAATAAGATCAGGAGTAAAACAAGGATGCCTATTATCACCTCTATTATTCAACATAGTACTAGAAACACTAGCAGTTGCAATTAGAGAAGAAAAAGAAATTGAAGGTATCAAAATAGGCAAGGAGGAGACTAAGTTTTCACTCTTTGCAGATAATATGATAGTATACTTAGAAAATCCTAGAGAATCAACTAAGAAGCTTGTAGAAATAATCAACAATTTATCAAAGTTGCAGGATACAAAATAAATGCACATAAATCATCAGCATTTCTATACATTTCCAACACATTAGAGCAGCAAGAGGTAGAAAGAGAAACGTCATTTAAAATCACCCTAGACAATATGAAATATTTAGGAATCTATCTACCAAAACAAACACAGCAATTATATGAAAACAACTACAAAACACTTTCCAAACAAATAAAACTGGATCTCAACAATTGGAAAGCCATTGATTGCTCATGGGTAGGACGAGCTAACATAATAAAAATGACAATTCTACCAAAATTAATTTACCTATTTAGCACCCTACCTATCAAGCTACCAAAAAACTTCTTTACTGAATTAGGAAAAACTATAACAAATTTCATTTGGAATAACAAAAGATCAAGAATACCAAGGGAAATAATGAAAAAAAAAATGTGAAGGAAGGGGGCCTAGCAGTACCAGATATTAAACTATACTATAAAGCAGCAGTCATCAAAACAATATGGTACTAGCTGAGAGACAGAGAGGAGGATCAATGGAATAGACTTGGGGTAAGTGACATCAGCAAGACAGTGTATGATAAACCCAAAGAGCCAAACTTTTGGGACATGAATCCACTATTTGACAAAAACTGCTGGGAAATTTGGAAAACAATATGGGAGAGATTAGGTCTAGATCAACATCTCACACCCTACACCAAGATAAATTCAGAATGGGTGAATGACTTGAATATAAAGAGGGAAACTATAAATAAGTTAAGTGAACACAGAATAGTATACTTGTCAGATCTCTGGGAAAGGAAAGACTTTAAAACCAAGCAAGAGTTAGAGAAAATTACAAAATGTAAATTAAATGGTTTTGATTAAACTAAAAAGTTTTTGTACAAACAAAAACAATGTAGTCAAAATCAGAAGGGAAACAACAAATTGGGAAAAAATCTTTATAACGAAAAACTCTGACAGGGGTCTAATTACTCAAATATACAAGGAGTTAAAGCAATTGTATAAAAAATCAAGCCATTCCCCAATTGATAAATGGGCAAGAGACATGAATAGGCAATTTTCAGGTAAAGAAATCAAAAGTATCAATAAGCACATGAGAAAGTGTTCTAAATCTCTAACAATTAGAAAAATGCAAATAAAAACGACTCTGAGGTATCACCTCACACCTAGCAGATTGGCTAAAATGAAAGAAGGGGAGAGTAATGAATGTTGGAGGGTATGTGGCAAAACTGGGACATTGATGCATTGCTGGTGGAGTTGTGAACTGATCCAACCATTCTGGCTGGCAATTTGGAACTATGCTCAAAGGGCTATAAAAGAATGCCTGCCCTTTGATCCAGCCATACCATTGTTGGGTTTGTACCCCAAAGAGATCATAAATAAACAGACTTGTATGAAAATATTTATAGCTGCGCTTTTCGTGGTGGCAAAAAACTGGAAAAGGAGGGCATGTCCTTCAATTGGGGAATGGCTGAACAAACTGTGGTATATGTGGGTGATGGAATTCTATTGTGCTAAAAGGAATAATAAACTGGAGGAGTTCCAGGTGAACTGGAAAGACCTCCAGGAACTGATGCAGAGCGAAAGGAGCAGAGTCAGAAGAACATTGTACACAGAGACTGATATACTATGGTAAAATCGAATGTAATGGGCTTCTTTACTAGCAGCAATACAATGACCCAGGACAATTTTGAGGGATTCATGGTAAAGAACGCTACCCACATTCAGAGGAAGGACTGCAGGAGAGGAAACATATAAGAAAAACAACTGCTTGAACGCATGGGTCAGGGTGGACATGATTGAGGATGTGGACTCGAAACTACCACACCAATGCAAGTACCAACAATTTGGAAATAGGTCTTGAACAAGGACACATGACAGAACCAGTGGAAATGTGCATCAGCCATGGGTGGGGGAGTGCGGGGGTGAAGGGGAAAGCAGGAGCATGAATCATGTAACCATGTTAAAAATGAATATTAATAAATGTTTATATTTATAAAAAAAACTAAACGGGCACAACAGAAGTCTTACCTGTGAAGACTTAGGTTAATTATTGAGAAAGTTAAATAGCATAATGAATGTGAAAGCCCTTTGAAAGAAATTTTAAAAAGTTCTAAACAAATACCAGAAGTTATTATTACTTTTCCCCCAGAGATAGTGACTCTCAAAGTCAATGTTTAACTTACTCATTGTAGAAATAACAGAAAATATAACTGAATTTATAAAACTGGTAAAAAAATGTTGCCTGGGGTATTAAGAAGTCAAGTGACTTTGCCAAGGTCACACAGTGAGTAGGTGGCAGAGACAAGACTTGAACCAAGGTCTTACTTGTTCTAAAATTGGCTCCGTTTTCACTCCCCCCTCAACACTTTTAACAATCCTAGAAGGGAAAAAATATTGGAGCTATGGTCCCATTAGTGGAAGCATGTGTCAAGGACAGTTCAATTAAAAGCCTGCAGTTCTTTTTCACATGAACTCCAATCAAGCAGAGATCCTTTGTCCTGGACTTGTATAACTGAACTTTAAAAAACACTTAATACGTCAACTTTTATTTCTATTTTGGTCCATTGTCACAGACTTTGAAGTCATAAGATCATATAATTTTGAGCTAGAGGAGACCTTAAAGATCATTTAGTCCAACTGCCTCTTTTTCAAATTATTTTGAGTCTTGATTCTCTTTTCTATGATATTAAGCATCTCACTAAGCTCTAAATTATCTGTAAATTTTCTAGGAATCCTTTGCATTTCTTCATTTGTATCACTGAGCAAGAAAATTAATTAATAGAATAGGGTCAAAGTTAGAGCTGTGTGTGGGTCCACAACAGATTTCCCTATAAGTTGAGATAGAATCGTTAATCTATTCTCTTTCAGTAGAATTGTCCAATCTGATATAAATCCACCTAATATTATTATCATCTAGTCCACTTTTTACCATCTTATTCTCAAGAATATCACAAAAGATGTTGATTTCTTTGAAGCAACTAAAATATACAATCTGGAGTGTGATGGTATTAGAGATCCTCCTAGCTCTAAATCTATGATCTAATTCTTGCCAAATCAAGAACATACTTCTAAATTTCAAAACCAGAAAAGCTTTTCCTTCCTTATTGGACTAAGAATGAACAGGAGGAGAAATATAAAAGTTAACTTAGATATAGAATACAATATTTTATTCCTCATGTCTAGTTAAAATAGCTCCTTTTTATTTTAACACAGTTTATATTCATAACTAAAATAGCTTAAAATATAAATGTATGGCCTAATTTTGTTAAAAAGAATCATATATATTTTTTATTTTTATTTTAATAACAAATTTCCACATAAGTTTTCTGAAATTATATGATCCAAATTATCTCCTTCTTTTCTTCTCTCCTCCCTCTTGGAGCTGGCAAGCAATTCAATCTAGATTATGCATGTATTACCACACAAAACACATTTCCATATTATTCATTTTTATAAGTGAATAATCTTATAAAAACAAAACCCCCAAATAAACAAATGACAAATCACATGCTTACATCTGTATTCCTACTCCAACAGTTCTTTCACTGAATAAGTTCCTCAGAATTGTTCTGGATCATTGTATTATTGTTAGTAGCAAAGTCTATGACATTTGATTGTTCTACATGGTTGTTACTCTATACTATGTTCTTCTGACCTTGCTTATTTCACTTTGCATCAGGTCATGTAGCTTTCCAGTTCTTTCTGAAATAATCTTGTTCATCATTCCTTATAGTACAATAGTATTCCATCACCATTCAACTATTCTCCAGTTGAGGGACATCCCTTCAGTTTCCAATTCTTTGTCATCACAAAAAGAGCAGCTATAAATATTTTTGTACAAATATGTCCTTTCCCTTTTTTTTTTAATCTTTCAGGGATACAGACCTGGTGGTGGTATTATTAGATTAAAGGCTATACATTGTTTTGTAATTCTTTGGGCATAATTCCAAATTGATCTCCAGAATGGTTGGATCAGTTCACAACTATAACAGCAATGAATTAGTGTCCCAAATTTGCCACATCCCCTTTGACATTTATCATTTTCATTTACTGTCATATAGGCCAGTCTGATAAGTATGAGGTAGTACTTCAAAATTGTTTTAATTTGCATTTTTCTTATCGAGAATGATGTAGAACATTTTTTCAAATGATTATTGGTAACTTGGAATTCTTTATCTGAAAATTGTCTATTCCTATCTTTTGAACATTTATCAATTAGAGAATGGCTTGGATTCTCATAAATTTGACTTAGTTCTTTATATATTTGAGAAATGAGACCTTTATCAGAGAAATTTGTTATAAAAATTTTCTCTTAGTTTGTTGTTTCTCATCTAATCTTGATTGCACTTGTTTTGTTAGTTCAAAAACTTTTTAATTTAATATTATCAAAATTATTTATTTATAATATCTTGTAATGTTCTCTCTCTCTTGTTTGGTCATAAATTCTTCCATTCTCCATTATATTTGCTCTTTAAGAATCTTATCCACAAGAAACTTATTTTAAATAAAAATAATTTTCATTTTGAGGGGTTCCTGGTAATTGTTATTCTCCTAAAACAAAATGGAGTGAAGTCAGGAGACAGGCTAGAAGGTTGAGTAAACAATAAGAATCCCACCATAAAACATTATTATGGTGACAGGTGTTAGGATACAAATGAAGAGGAAGAAGATGACTCTAAAACATGGACAAAGTCTCAAATTTAAAATCCAACTTGGGTTTACATTCAGGTATAATTCCTGGAAGAAACAAAGTAAGATTTTGTTTTTGAAAGAGTTAAAATAGTTTATCAATGAAATTAAAATTAAAATTATATAAGAAAGAATTGAAAATGCTACTAACAGTTTAACACAAGAGATACAAAACTTTGCCCCAACAACCAACTCACTGATAATTAGAATGGTTCAATTAGAAGCCAATGATTCCAAGCGACAACAAGAAACATTAAAACAAAGTCAATGGGTTAAAAAATGGAAGAAAATATGAGGTATCTCATAGTGTAAATAACTGACCTGGAAAGACTGAAGAGGGACAAAAAAGTTAAGAATCATCCCATTATCTAATGGCATAACTAAACAAGGGCCTAGATCAGTGATTCCCAAAGTAGGTGCTATCACCCCCGGGTGGGTGCTGCAGTGATCCAGGGGAGCAGTGATGGCCACAGGTGCGTTTATCTTTCTTATTAATTGCTATTAAAATTTTAAAAAATTAATTTCCAGGGAGCTAAGTAATATTTTTTCTGGAAAGGGGATGCTAGGCCAAAAAGGTTTGGGAACCACTGGCCTAGATAAAACATTTCAAGAAATCACAAATGAAAACTGTACAGATCTGTTGGAGCCAAGTTACTATGAAGAATAATTTATCTAGCAAAATTGAACAATGCTACAGGGGAGAAATGGATCTGTAATGAAATAGAGGGCGTCTAAGCATTCCTAATGAAATATTAGAGCTGTGTAGAACTTTGAAGGTCAAACACTGGAGTTAGAAGGAACATAAAAAGTTAAATATGAATGAAAACTGATAATGGACTAAACAAGGATAAACCTTTATTAATTATAATAGGAGGAGATGATACATGTGTCCCCAATAGATCCTATCATCATCAGAGGTCATAGGTGGAGTGCATTTAGACAATGCCTGAGAGTCTGAGATTGAGGTTGATGATTTTAATAAAAGAAATGATGAAGGATATGGTTTCAAAGAGGCAGGAGAAGATTTATATGACCTAATGCATAATGACACAACCAGAACCAGAAGAACAAGTGAAACAATGACAATGATATGGTAAAGGCAAATAACTTTGAAGAAAATAAGAACTCTGATAATTGTAATGACTGTTCATGATTCCAGAAGACTAACAATGAAACATGATACCTACCTTCTGATAGAGAGATAAAGGACTTAGAGTGCAGAATGGCATAGAGATAGGTAGAGTAGATAGATAGATATGCAGACAAACACATACATTTTTGGGAAAAAATTACAAAATATCCCCAAGTATTCATTACTCATCCATTTAACTGGAGATGTCCACCTCTCAATAATATATTTTTATGTACTCAAAAGCTTCCTCAACTACATCTGAACTTTTGGCTACATTTAAATGTTGTAAACTTAACATGGAAATATATATATCTTAAAAACCATGCTTTTAAAGGTATAGTGTTCTGCTTTAAATGAAATCCATATCTATTTCTGCACTGGTACCAATATGTGTTAAGGGAAAGAAGTATCAAGACATGAATTATGGGTAAGAAAATATTAGTTGAGGAAAAAGTCTATGAATTAAGTAATTTTGACTGCAGTGATTTAAATTAGATCCACCTGAACTCAGGCTAAGGCAAACACCTCAACTGATTTATTTATGTCTGTGGCCCTAACACAACTGGGAAGAAGCCAAACTCAAATTCTCCAACCCAAATTATATTGCTGACAGATAAAATACCTAAATTCTCTCCCAGAGTCAGTCCTGCCCTTTGCAGTCTCATGCCGGGTTGGGGGTTGAGACAGGATATTTGAGGGTAGGAATGATGGTCATGGTAGATGGGGATGAAAAACCATGAAGGACAAGGGAGTTAGAGTAGTAGAATAGGATACAAGAAGAAAGAAAAGCCTATTTCTATGTCTCTTTTCATAATTTAGAGACAGCCCTGAGTTCTTGAAATCTCTGCTAGTGCAACACATGCCCTGATATTTCCAAGTTGGAAAGCTTCTTTCAAGTAGGGCCTCCTTTCAATTATTGCCTTAACATCCATTTGGCAAGTGATGAATGTTCTTGGTCAAAATCAATCACTCTGGAAGCTTCCTACTAATGTGTGGAGGGGTTGATGTGTGAGTTTATTATGGGGAGAGTGTTTATATTCATGGAATCATAGGTCCTTTAAAAGATAGGCTTCAAGGGGGTAGCTGGGTGGCTCAATAGATTGAGAACCAGGCCTAGAGATGAGAGTTCCTAGGTTCAAATCTGGCCTCAATCACTTCCTAGCGACCCTGGCCAAGTCACTTAACCTTCCATTGCCTAGCTCTTACCTCTTGTCTGCCTTGGAACCAATATACAATGTTGATTCTAAGTTGGAAGGTACAGGTTTAAATATATATATATATA
>NW_025399399.1:0-1027 GCF_016433145.1 Gracilinanus agilis
TTGTTTTAAATAGAAACAAGCCTCTTAGACTTCCCTGCTTCAATTAACAACCCTTACCTTGTGTTTTAGAATTGATATTAAGTGTCAGTTTCAAGAAGAGCAATGAAGGTTAATCAATGTAATAGGAAGTGGCTTGAGGTCAGATTTAATCCAACCAGGACCTCTCAACTGTAGGCCTGGCTCTCAAATCACTGAAGCAGCTAGCCGTCCCCCCTCTGCATCAATTCGAACATAGAAGGTAAACATTTAAAAAAAGGGGTGGCGCCATATAGTAGATAGAACGCTGGACCTGGAGTCAGGAAGAACTGAGTTAAATTCTGTCTCATGGGAGAAACAGCAAAAAAGGCTGGTGTCACTGAATTGTAGGCTATTCTGAGAAGAGAAAAATATGACAGAGGGGAGGGAGGAGGAGATCTAGAACTCTTATGAGACCTTGGAGATCATTTAATTCACACCCCTCCCCATTTTATATAGGGGGAAACTGAGGCACAGAACCATAAAGGAATAGACAAAGGATCATAGGATCATTTATGACTTCTCCAAGATCATGGGACTAGTGAGGCAGGACTTGAAGTTGAGTCCTAACTTCTGATGCAACTCTTTTCTATCTTCCATTTTGGGGGGCCACAACTTCCCTATGCGTTCTCTCCATGCCCCATCTCAGTTTAGTTTCAATAAGAAGTAATTTTTAAAAATCAAGCTGTGATTTCCCTTGTAGAAGTACTCTCTTTGCCAAGGCAGATCACCACCAGCAGCCTGGAAGACCTGATTTTAAATTTAGCATCATGCACTTTGAACTTCCTCAACTGTAAAATAAGGATAGTAATAACATTTGCCTCACAGGGTTATTGTGAGGATCAAATGAGATAATATGTGTTAAGTGCTTAGCATTGAAAGGCTAGCTGTTATTATTCGTAACACAATATTTCAAAAGTCCAAATAGTCTATAATTTAACTGTAAGACTGAATATTATCCTACAGGGGAAAATGAAACTTCAGTACAATAGTGGACTTTCAAGCACTTTTT
>NW_025399400.1:0-6678 GCF_016433145.1 Gracilinanus agilis
GTGGGGGGGATGCAGGAGGGGGGGTTGAAGGGGAAAGGTGGAGCATGAATCATTTAACCATGTTAAAAATGAATATTAATAAATGTTTAAAAAAAAGTGAGATTTGAACACAGTTCTTCCTGACTCTACTCCCATCACTTTATATACTAGGCCACACAGGTCTTTCTCTCAGATGATTCAAAAAGAATCCCAGAAGCTCATTTACTAAGCTTCCTAAGTATCTTGGCTCTTGGCACTAGCTCATGGCCTTTTTATTATCTGGAGATTTGAGTCAACAGGGAGACCGGAAGGTTCTAATAATCTGATCCTGTAACTCAGATTTTATCTTCGTATTAGCCTCTAGGTCCTGGGTCCTCTGAAATAAGTATATACTCTCTCCCTCTCTTGGGTTCTGTGGAATTAGTCTATCTAAACACAGGCACTAAGTCATGTATGTGTTCCCATACATGCATGTGCAGCAACCAGAACAAAAGAGAGTCATTTTTCAGACACTGGCTAGAACTGCTTGGGGGAATCTCTCAGAGGCTTGCTTCAGATACAGATTTTCTAGTAATCTGGCCGGCTATTTCACTAATGGCATTTTGAAGCACTCGATTCTAGAAGATCCTCCATTGGCCTAAAAAAGTCCAAATGCTCAACTCCACATTTGAATCTGTAAACAAGGAGTCGTGAAATCTCCCTCCCAATTAAGATACTTCAGTACTCAGGCACTGTGTTCCATCTGGTCAGATTTCCTGGCTCAGACTTGACAACAAAAGTGAGAATGAAGACAAGGGGCAATTGAGCAGAATTCAGACATGGCAAACTTCTTAAGGAAAAAAAAGGGAATGTGCCTTCCCATATGCTCTTATCTACCGAGAACAAAATAAAGCCAGTTTTCTGAATTCATCATTTGAAGCCTAAAACTGAGGAGTGTCCAAAAGGAAATTAGAGGATTGTGGCCAACATTCACTAAGAGTATTTTTGCTCTGCCCTCATGGAGCTTCTACTCTACTGTGGGAATAAAACATTTCCACAAGAGACAAGCAAATGCCACACTGTTTGAAGAGGGTAAAAATATTAATAGGGGTCAGAGGAGAAAGGGAGAAAGGCAATCAGAGAAGTCTTCACAGAGTGACTATGGCCTAGGCTGAGCCTTGAGGGAAAATAAGGACTCTAAGGGGCAGAGATAAGAAAAGAGGGAGGGCATTCCAACCAAACTATAAGGAACGGTTTGGACAAATTCAAGGAAGAATCACATGGAACACTGCGTTTGGAATACAGCTTTTATAATTTGGATAAAAGGAAGAGTTCAAGGAGGAGGATAATATGAGGTAGGAATTAATGCCAATAACAGTAACTATCATTTATGTAGTAACTATTGTCTGCCAGGCACTGCGCTAATATCTCACTGGATCTTCACAACAACTTTGAGAGCTTAAAAACTATTGTTATCTCCATTTTATAGAGGAAGAAACTGAGGGAAAGAGATTAGGTGGCATAACCAAGGTCACAAAGCTAGTAAATGTCTGAATTGGGATTGTAATTTAGGTCTTCCCGATTCCAGTGCTCTAACCACTGTGCAACCTAGAAAAGGAGATGGCAGCCAGAGATTGTGGAGACCTAAAGCATGAGCCTGGGTAGGTGACAGTCCCTCCTAGATGCAATATGGGGCCAACAGGGATATAGTAATATTAATAATAATAGCTTAGTTTTAAATTTTATTTTAAGTGGCCCTTTCTTTTTACTTTTTAAAATTTATTTTATTCCAGTGACAAATTTACATATCAGTTTTCCAAGGATACATGATTCATGTTTTTTTTGTCTTCCTCCCCTCTTTCTTTCCTCTATCTCAGAGCTGACAAGCAATTCCACTGGGTTATACATGTATTATCATTCAAAACTTATTTCCATACAGTTCATTTTTGTAAGAGAGTCATCTTTTTTTTAAACCCTCAACTTCCATCTTAGAATCAATACTGGGTATTGGTTCCAAGGCAGAAGAGCAGTAAGGGCTAGGCAATGGGGGTCAAGTGACCTGCCCGGGGTCACAAAGCTAGGACGTGTCTGAGGCCACATTTAAACCCAGGACCTCCTGTCTCTAGACCTGGCTCTCAATCCACTGAGCTACCCAGCTGCCCCCTGAGAGTAATCTTTTAAAACCAAAACCCCAGTCACATATCTTTGATCACTGTAGTGCTGTTAGTCATAGAGTCTATTATATTTGATTGTCCCACAGTGTTTCAGTTACCATGTACAATGTTTTCCTGGCTCTGCTCATTTCACTCCGCATCAGTTCGTGGAGGTCTTTCCAGTCCTTATAGAAATCAAACAATTCATCATTCCTTAAAGCATAATAGTATTCCATCACCAGTATATACCACAATTTGTTCAGCCATTCCCCAAAAGAGGCCGTTCCCTCAGTTTCCAATTTTTTGTCACCACAAAAAGTGTAGCTATAAATATTTTCGTACAAACAGGACTGTCCCCATTTTCTTATCTCTTTGGGATACAGACCCAGTAGTGGTAACGCTGGATCAAAGGACATGTAGTCTTTTAAAACCCTTTGGACATAATTCTAAATTGCAATAGCTGTTTTTAAAAGCACTTTATTTCATAAAATTGTTGGGAAGATAAAATCTATTGTGGCACCTATGAATACTTCCATTATACAGATGGTAAAACTGAGGCTCGGTGGGGCAAATTATTTAACTTAATAGTCATATGACTAGTGTCTGAAGTGAGCCCAGGTCTCTCCTAACTCCAAGTTTGATATCTTTCTGTATTCTAGTGCCTAAAGAGGATTTTGGCAGGTGTGTAGAATACAAGTTAGAGAAAGGAGGGTCTGGAAGCACTAAGCCTAATTAGGAATACTATTACAATTAATCTGGCAGCTTAGCTCCTGCATACATACTCAAGTAAGAGACTAAAACTGCACTAGATTAAATGAATAATACTTAAGCAATCCAATGAGAAATGACAGTAGCTTCTTTAACCCAGAACTGCACAAAGGCCAGCCAGAAGCTCATGAGCACTAGTAAAAGTCAAAACTGGAACAGGCCAAAAAGATGGTAGACACCTGGGATGGTCAGAGATGGGGCAGAGACATTTGTAACTTGCAAGTTTCTACTTATGGAGGCAGTGAGAGCATAGTGTTCTCCCAAGGAAGTACCACTGAGGGATGGAAACCAATAACAAGAAACAAACTTCAAGGAAACCTCTGAGAGTTTTGGAATGCTTCCAGTGCTTTGAGAGCATTAAGAACAAATGGGGGAATAAACCTCTTTAGGACAGGGCATCCCAGGGCCAAGGACTCCAAGATCCCTAAGTACTCTGTACTAAAACATGATTCAAGGCCCTCAAGAGCCAGTGATTTAAACTCAACATATCAAAGGAGGACCAAACCTGAGAGGTCAGCCCAGCAACCGTGTGACCCAGATCAACACCGAGTACCTCTACTCAAAAGTAGAGCCCAGGGCTGGTATAAAGTCACAGTTCAGCACATAAGCCAAAAAGCTAAATCAATTAAAAGATAGGCTCACCCAAAGCCATTCTACAATGGTCAAAGGATATGAACAAACCATTCTCAAAAGAAGAGTGGATGACTATTAACTATACCAAAGAATGATCTAAATCAAAAATAATGAGGAATGCAAATCAGAAACAACCCTTAGGTTCTGCCTCACACTCACAAAATTCTAAAAAGACAAACTATGAGAATAGTCACTGTTAAAGTGGTTGTGGGAAGGCAGGCTGGAGGTAAATACGTAGTTAGAGATCATAACTATGACTATGAATGGGATGAACTCAATGGCAAGGGCATACTTCATATGGAGTAGGAAGCCAGTTATCACTATAAAATTACTCATCCTATACACGTAGTAGGCAAGAGTAGAGAAGAGAGTGGTCTCAGTAGCTGATCTACTGTTGAAAGCTATGTGATATCTTAAGACTTGCAATTATAAGAGTGTTTCCATAATCAAGCTTTCCTCCTATGAGTTGTCAACTTTCCATTTAGGAATCTGTTTTATTACTGCTTTTGTTTAGTAGTTTCTCAGTCGTGTTTGACTTTTTGTGATGTCATTTGGGGTGTTCTTGCCTTTTCCTTCTCCAGTTCGTTTTACTGATAAGGAAACTGAGGCCAAAGGGTTAAGTGATTTGCCCAGGGTCACACAACAGGTACATCTGACCTCAGAAAGATGAGCCTTCCTAACTTCAGGCCCAGCATTCTACCCACTATGGCACCTAGCAATTCCATCATGGACACATTTTATTTCAATGCTCTGAGGTATTCTAACCCAAAACAAATGAATAAAGGATGAAATGTTCTAAACTGAAAAAAAATCATTTTAGAATAAATTAAATCAAGAAAAAAGATGGGCCCTACCAAAAAGTAGTAGAAGCCAAAGCCAAAGTGAGAATTCTAGTTTCGGGCATGCAAGTGCCTTAAGACTTGCCATCATTTTATCTATCTATCTATCTATCTATCTATCTATCTATCTATCTATCTATAGCATTCATTTCTTTAAAATTTGAGTTCTAAATTCTCTCTCCCTCCAGCCCCACTCCCCACTCAATGGAAAGCAAGCAATATGATATTTCCATAATTTTAACAGCTCTAAAATAACCATGCACATTTTATATGCTAATAGGAGCTATTGTCTTGGGTACACTGGGAAACAAAAGAGAAATTAAATAGATATTTTCACTAGTGAAAATAACAAAGGATTTTCCTGTTTTCTGTGGTTGCATCCATTGAACAGGGCCATGAAAGTGGAGCCATGATAGGCTACCATGTTCATATAACACATAGTGTTGCCACAGCAAATAAAAAGGAACATGGTAAATAAACTAAAAAGAAAAGAAATTGAATGTTTCAAAATTATAAAACATAAACAGGGCCTCAAAGAGATATAAGAAGATACCTTCCATCATTGCTTTCCTTTTTTTCCTTAAAATTTTTTTTTGTTATGTGAGATAGCTCTCAGGGAGACAGAGGGAAGAAATAGGAAAATTCGAGGGCTGCAAAAACAAAAGATATCAACACAAATTTACTGGCTAATTGATTGTGGATCTAGAGGATCCCCCAAATGAAACAGAAAATATAAGAAAGAGAAAAAAGTGAATTTTCTACAAGGACTAAATAAATACCTAGAAAAACAAAGCTAAAGCTAAAAACTGAAATACAACCTCAGGATCAAATTATTGGAAGAAGAAAATCTAGTTTAAAGCAGAAATGGTCAAGCCAACCCAAGCAATGCAGTAACTGAAAAACTAAAAGAGGATGAACAGAAATCAATGACTTCATGAGACAGTAGAAAAATATTAAAATAAAAGAAAATATTTTTAAAAAGGACAACACACCTAGAAAACAAAGGAGAGGAGAGACAATTTAATAGTTATCAGACTAAGTGAAATATCTGATATAGAAAAAAACCTGGGCATAATCTTTCCTTTTTTAAAATGTGCTTTTATTCTCAGCTTAATAAATACCAAATAAAACGAGTGTTTACATTGTACAAAAATAAGTTTAAAAGGGAATATATAGGAATCTGCAAGTCTCTATTATGTGTGGATTGCTTTTCTTTTTAAGACATAATAAATTCAACATGTAGCTTTCAAAGCTGCTTGACACCAAATTTCAGGAAGCCATGATTGAAAACTTCCCAGATCTGTTGAAACTAGAGAACAAAGTGAAGATGGAAAGAGTCTACACCTACTGAAATACACCGCAAAATCCAGAAGTTTCCAAGTCAAGGAATAAACACTGCAGGCAGGCAGAAAGAAAGAGTATAACAATCAAAGAACTACAAGCAGGATCAAATAAGCACAGATAGGATTGCATAAAACTTGTCAGCAACTACAGTAAAGGAGAGAAAATCTTGTAAGACGATATTCCAAATGTCAAAATGTAAAGGCTTACAATCAAGAATAATGCACCCTGGAAAGCAGAGTAGGACCAAATCTGAGTAAGAACTTTGAAATATAAACACAAGATTCAATAGAAATATTGAAAGGTAAAATGTATTTGAGCAAGAAAAGGGATATGATGATGAGTCACTGCTAACATTCTAAGACAGGGAGCAGAAGCAAGTCTCCCTTCAGAACTTTAATGTCTTCACAGGGTATTGAGGGAGCTAATTCAGAAAAACCAAGGATGTTGGGAATTAATTTTATTCTGAAGGTGTTAAGAGGAGAAAGAGAAAAGGAAGGTGAAAGAAATACATTAATCTAGAAATTAGGATGAATGGCAAAGCTCATGCAATTTTTCATAATTAGGGTACATAAGAAGAATATACAATATAGAGGAATGGGTTGGGAGGGAGACATCAGATTAAACAAAGAAGAACTGAGTACATACACACACACACACACACACACACACACTGCAGTTTGGGGCAGAAATACATGAAACTCCACAGAAAATATGCATGGATAGGCAGAGGAATTGTTTGAGGAATGATAATATCATAGAGTGAATATTCTCAAGCAAAATGAACTTGTTGATCTTGAAACAAAAGATTAACAGGAAAAAAAAGTAAAGAACAGTATTGCAAACTAAGGAAACACCTATCAATTGGGAAATGCCTAGACAAACTGTGATTTATAAATGTAATGAAATATTCCTATGACATTAAAAAAAACTAAAAGATCCTAGGAAATAGGAACATATGCAGAGTAATGTAAACAGAATTAAGA
>NW_025399401.1:0-7954 GCF_016433145.1 Gracilinanus agilis
CCCCAATTGATAAATGGGCAAGAGACACGAATAGGCAATTTTCAGGTAAAGAAATCAAAAGTATCAATAAGCACATGAGAAAGTGTTCCAAATCTCTAATAATTAGAGAAATGCAAATCAAAACAACTCTAAGGTATCACCTCACACCTAGCAGATTGGCTAAAATGAAAGAAGGGGAGAGTAATGAATGTTGGAGAGGATGTGGCAAAATTGGGACATTAATACATTGCTGGTGGAGCTGTGAACTGATCCAGCCATTCTGGCTGGCAATTTGGAATCATGCTCAAAGGGCTATAAAAGAATACCTGCCCTTTGATCCAGCCATACCATTGTTGGGTTTGTACCCCAAAGAGATCATAGATAAACAAACTTGTACGAAAATATTTATAGCTGTGCTTTTTGTGGTGGGAACAAATTGGAAAAGGAGGGTATGTCCTTCAGTTGGGGAATGGCTGAACAAACTGTGGTATATGCGGGTGATGGAATACTATTGTGCTAAAAGGAATAATAAACTGGAGGAGTTCCAGGCGAACTGGAGAGACCTCCGGGAATAGATGCAGAGCGAAAGGAGCAGAGCATGAAGAACATTGTATACAGAGACTGATATACTATGGTAAAATTGAATGTAATGGACCTCTTTACCAGCAGCAATACAATGACCCAGGACAATTCTGAGGGATTTATGGTAAAGAGGCTACCCACATTCAAAGGAAGGACTGCAGGAGAGGAAACATATAAGAAAAACAACTGCTGGAACGCATGGGTCGGAGTGGACATGATTGAGGATGTGGACTCGAAACTACCACACCAATGCAACTACCAATAATTTGGAAATTGGTCTTGATCAAGGACACATGACAAAACTAGTGGAAATGCGCATCGGCCATGGGTGGGGGGAGTGCGGGGGGTGAAGGGGAAAGGAGGAGCATGAATCATGTAACCATGTTAAAAATGAATATTAATAAATTTTTGAAAAAAAATATACAAGGGCCAAAAACGTATGTGAAACCTGAACTTCTGCTACATACAGTTTTAAAGTTCATATTAAATTTAACACGATAGTTTCCTATTCAGATCTTTTGACCATTTTTCATTTGAGGAATGGCATTTATTTTATTACAATTTTGGCTCAGTTCTCTTTATATGTGAGAAATGAGTTCTTCATCAGGGAAACATGCTATAAAAATATTCCCCAATTTCCTGCTTCCTTTCTAATTCTGGCTACAAAGGTTTTGCTGCTCCAAAACCTTTTAAATTCCTTGTAATCAAAATGATACATTTTACTTGTTATAGATCTCTTTTCTCTTGTTTGGCAATAAATTATTTCATCATCTATAGATCTGACGAGTTTTACCACCACCACCTCATTTTCCACATTTGCTTATATCTTTCTTTATGCCTAAATCATGTACCCATTTTGACCTTATCTTGGTATATCAAGTGAAATATTTGGTTTATTCCTAGTTTCAGTCAAACTGCTCTCCAGATTTCTGAACAGTTTTTATTAAGTATCTTGCTCCCAAAGCTTAGATCTTTAGGTTTCTCAAACACTAGATTTCTGTGACTATTTGCAACTACATACTGTGCAAATAATCTATTCCCCTAATCTATCATTCTATTACTTAGACAGTACCAGATTGTTTTCTTAATAACCACTTGGCAAGGTAGAGTAAAGCCCCTTTAACTATGGTTTTTCCTCCTGATGTTTCAACTATCCATGATCAAAGCAAAGTGTGGGAGGTCTGCCCACAAAGTGCCAGAAGTCAGCCTATGGCAAAGGTCTGCCTTTTGGAAATCTCTTTTGCTTTCACTTATTTTAGCATTTTTGTTTTTTGTAGGGAAATTTTAGGAGGCCATGAAGAACCCTCACTGATGCATTTGAGTGAGGGAAAAGAAAGCATAGATATAGGTGGGTCAGAAGGTCTTTGCTTATATCTGCCTTTTCATCACTTAGTGGTAGATGGGCCCTAATAAAATTTAAAATCTAGTACAAGACCTCTTTGCTTCAGTTTGTTTTTCACTGATTCCTTTGATATCCTTGACCATTTGGTTTTTCAGGTGAAAGCCCTATAAAATAATTCTTTAGAAATTTGGTATTGCACTGAATAAGTAAACTGACATTTTTTATTATACTGTCTCAGGCTATGCAAGAGCAAATGATAATTCTCCCATTTGTTTGATTTTACTTTGTTTGAAAGGTTATTTTTTAAACACTATGGTCATACAATCGGTTTTATCTTGATAGTAGACTTCCAAGTATGTTATAATTTAATTATTTTCTATGGAATTTCTTTTCCTCTCATCCTATTGTGCATTTAAAAATAATACATAAATATGCTAATGATTTGTGTGAATTCTGGAACTTTGCTGAAGTTTATAATTTTAACTAGGTTTTTTCAGTTGATTCTCTAGGGTTATTGAAGTATACTATCTATTTTATCTTCAAAGAGTTATAGTTTTCTTTACTCATTTTTTTCCTTCAATTTCTTTTTGTCTTATTATTAGAGTTAACATTTTGAGTACAATACTGAATAATAGTGGAGCTAATGGACATATCCTTATTATAGATAATGCTTACTTAAAGTTTTTGATGGATACTACTTATCATTTTAATAAAGGTTAATTTTATTTCCTAAGCTTCCTAGTGCTTTTTTTTTGTAAGGCATTCTCTGTTCACTATGTAAAACCTGATCTCTCTCTTTCACTATCAATCTATTTACCTACCTAGGTATATTATAATAAGGGTTTTGTTATTGATATTTTCAATTATGTTTATAACTTTTTTCCTAGTATTGAACCAGCCCTGCAATTTACATATAAATATTACTAGGTCCTGATGTAAGATCTTTCTAATAGATAGCTATAATCTCTTGGCTAACAATTTATTCAGTTTTTTAAAATAAAAATTAATTGGGGAAATATCTATAGTTTTTCTTCAACACTTTTTGGTCTCTGATCTAGATAATATAACCAATTTTCCTTTATAGAATAAATTTGGTAGGACTCCTTTTTACCTACTGCTTCAAAAAATGTATATGGTATTGCATTAGTTATACTTTAAACATTCTACAGAATTCACTTGTAGATCTATCTGATACTATGATTTTTCCTAGGGATTTTTGTTTATAGATTTTTTAAATTTATTTTTCTGAGATAACATTGCTTAAATATTCTATTTCTCCTTTTAATCTGGGAGTATGATTTCATAAATACTTAAAAATTTCACTTAGGACACAGTATTTTGACAAAAACTACTGGGAGAATTGGAAAACAGTAAGGGAGAAATTAGGTTTAGATCAATATCTCACACTTTATACCAAGATATATTCAAAATGAGTAAATGACTGAAATATAAAGAGGGAAATTATAAACAAATTATGTAAACATAGAAGAGTATACCAGTCAGATTTCTGGGAAAAGAAGGAATTTAAGACCAGTTAGGAGACAAATAATATTATAAAATTTAAAATGAATCATTTTGATTATAATAAATTTAAAAGTTTCTGTACAGATTTTCTCCCCTCTAACCTTGACTTCTCTCCTATGGGATTCTCAGCCATGCTGCCTTTGTTTGTCCTGATCTCCTCCCAGTCCCAGAGGCCACCATATATGATCTGGGTGTACAAAGTGCACCCCTACATGTACATTAGGCCCAGGAGAAGCTGAACCTGGTGGACAAGATCATAGGCATGATCTGCTTCCTGGACCTCCTGCAGCCAGCAGGCTGGATCTTGTCCCACCTGAGCAGTTATAAGAGGAAGGAGTAAGGGGGACAGACTCCTGACCTCTCCTTCCCTTGATGTCCAGGGACCTTTGGGCCTGCCTGCTCTCCTCCTGACCATATATTCTTCCCTGCATTCCTTGGTTAAGAATCCCTCCATCACAGTATTCTTCTCAGCTCAATCATGACAACTTGATTCTTCCATTGGAGCTGCTGGGCCTAGTGCCTTGTATTCTGGCCTGGGCATATGGAACCTCCTTGGCATGTGAAAATAAAGAAGTGAAATCTCTCTAAAGCCCAACAAATAAATAAACAAACAAACAAATAAATGAATGAATAAATAAATAAATGAAGTTTCTGTGCAAACAAAGTGAATGCAACCAGAATTAGAAGGGAAGCTACAAGTTGGGGGGGGGGGAATATATAATAAAAATCTCTGACAAAGGTCCAATTTTTCAAATTTATGAGGAGCTAAGTCAATTGTACAACAATTCAAGCTACTCCCCAATTGACAAATGGTCAGGGAATATGAATAGGCAGTTTTCATATAAAGAAATCAAAACTATCAACAAACACATGAAAAAGTGTTCTAAATCTCTTATAATTAGAGAAATGCAAGTCAAAACAACTCTAAGGTACCACCTCAAACCTAGCAGATTGGCCATTATGACAGTAAAGGAAAATAATAAATGTTGGAGGGGTTGTCATGGAATTGGAATACTAATGCATTGCTGTTGGAGCTGTGAATTAATCCAGCCATTCTGGAAGGCAATTTGGAATTATCCACAAAGGGCTTTAAAGGATTGCATGCCCTGTGATCCAGCCATACCTCTTCTGGGTTTGTACTCTGCTGGGTTTTCTGAAAGAAGGGAGAAAGAGGAGGATGGGAGAAAGGAAGGGAATAGAAGGTAGGGAATAAGAAGGGAAGGAAGGTAGCTGGGGTAGCCCAATCGCCCCAGGGAAAATTGACCAGAGCCCTTCGGAGCTCAATAAATCAGGGTACAACTTTAGGGATAGAATAGCTGGGTTTATTTAAGTCAGGAAAAGTTAGGTAAGGGAAAAACTAAGAGTAGATCTCCAAGGGGACCAAGGCTCTCCTCCATTCACCAAAAGAGGCACCAAAAACACAGAGGAAATGGGATGTGTCTGAGGAAGCAGAGGTAGAGAGTCCTGGGAGTTGTAGTCTCCCCCAGGACTTCAGAGTCAATCCAAACTGCACAACCCCAAAGAGTTGTGAATGAAATGAAATTTATGAAAAAGGCTTGTACAAAAATATTCATAGCTGCACTCTTTGTGGTGGCAAAAAATTGGAAAATGAGGGGGTGTCCTTTGATTGGTTGAACAAATTATGGTGTCTGATGGTGATGGAATACTATTGTGCTTTGGAAGGGTTAAATGCAGGAATCTGACAAAGTGAGGAGAGCTGAGATTTTCACCGAACTCTTGTCTGAGTTTTTCAAACATTGTCCAGGTACCCAGTCTGTCAGAACATGCCCTCATGGCTTTGAATACTGATTTCCTAGCCTGACACAATCTAGTGTAATCAGCTTCATTGTTAAAATACCATTTGGGATCATTTCGTGACCAGTGAACTGCTCCCCTACCCCAAACCTCATTAGCAGGCACAATAACCTTCTCTTTCTCCCTTCTTGTTAACAACTCCTCTAACAAATGTTTAAAATCAATCCAGGTTGGATCAAAATGTTTACATATTCTTTCTAGCTTTTGTATAACAGCTATGGAATCATCCTCAAAAGGAGGGATGCTCCACTTAAATCCCTCAATATCCTGAGGGAAAAATGGTTTTTTATGTCTTATGGTAACTAACTCTTCCTTAGGATTAAAGGATTAAAGGTTGGTACTTCTCTTAAGAGGAATAGGCTTGTAACTTGTTTATTTTTTGTTTCTTTCTCTTGGGTTTCTACTTGAGCTGCCATGGAGTTGGTGAAAGGAGAAATAGCAGGAACAGTGAGAGAGATAGGTTGATTAGAGTGAGAGGTAGTTTCAGTAAGTTGAGAAATAATTTGGGCCATTTGAGAGATACAGTCTTCAAGGTATTCAACTTGAGTCTCAGTTAAGCTATCTTTCTGTTGTTTCTTCTTCTTAGAGAAAACTAACTAAATTATTTGGTAATTTTGGTACATTTGAAGTCATCCTATAAGAAAAAAATATTGCCCAAATTTTCTATTTTAGTGTTGAATTGAGGATTTTTAATTTGTTCTTTTTTTGGTAGTTTTAGTTGCATGGCCAATTTGTTGATCTGCTTTTTTCATTTTTATTTGTGTACATATTTAGACATAAAATTTTCTGCTTAGTACTGCTTTGACTTTGTGCCACAAATTTGACTTTTTTCTTACTGTTTTCATTATCTTTAATGAAATTATTGATTTATTTTCAAGATTTGATCTTTGACCCTCTCATGTTTTATGATTAGATTTTTTAGTTTCCATTGATTATTTTTAACTTAATTTTTTTAATAAATATTTTTTGGTTAGATGTAAATTTTTAAAAATATCATTCTTTGAAATATTGTTATAAATTTTCTCTCTTCCAACCATCCCCCTTCATTGTGAAGGGAAGAAATCTGATATCAAATACACATGTGAAGCCATTCAAAACATATTTCCATATCAGCCATATTGTAAAAGAAAATAAAAACAAGATAAAATTTAAAAAAATTTTAAAGTATACTTTAATCTGCATTCAGAGTTCGTTATTTTTCATCATTTTACATTTTACATCATAGATCCTTTTGAATTTTCTTGTATCATTGTCTTCATCAGAATAGCTAAGTGTTTCACAGTTGATCATTTTTAGAATATTGCTGTTAACTGCACATGATGATGTCCAGATTCTTCCCCCTTTACTTTTCATGAGTTCATATAAATTATCCCACCTTTTTCTGAAACCATTTTGTACTTTGTTTCTTATAGCATAATAGTATTCCTACACTATTTATACCAAAACTTATTCAGTCATAATCTTGATTTCTAATTCCTTGCCACCCCAAAAATAGATACTACAAATATTTTTGTACAAATAGCTCATTTTCTCTTTTCTTTGCGATACAGGCCTAATAGAGATAATGCTGGTTTAAAGGATATGCACAGTTTTATAGTTTGGGTTTTTTAACATAATTATTATTAATAATGTTAGGTTGAATTCATTTGTGAATCCATCTTGTCCTGGAGATTTTTCTGAGGGAACTCAATGATGATTTATTCTATTCTTAATAATTGCTTTAATTTCCTCTTCTTTGTTGGCAAGTTCAACCTTTCCCTTTTTGATTTTGTTAATTTATTTTCCTTATTCTTTTCTTAAATCAAATTAACCAACAGAGTATAGGTATTTTTTCACAAAACCAGCTTTTAGTATTATTTATTAGTTCAATGGTTTTATTGGATTCATTTTTATTAAACTCATCTTTAATTTTTAAGATTTCCATTTTGAGTTTAATTGGGAATTTTTAATTTTTATTTTTCCAATTTTTTAGTTTCATGTACAATTCATTGATCTGTTCCTTAATTTGTTGATGAAAGAATTTTAAGATATAAATTTTCCCTTAAGGGCTACTTTGACTATATCAAATAAATTTTGTTACGTTGTCTCATTATTGTCACTCTCCTCAAAGCAATTATTGATTTTTTCTATGATGATCTTTAACCTACTTATTCTTTAGAATTGTATAATTTAGTTGCTAATTGATTTTAAAGTCTTCATCACCCTTTATTAGATGTATTTTTATCATATTATGATAAGAAAATGATGTACTTAATATTTCTATTTTTTGTGAGCTTTCTATACCCTCATATATGGTCAAATTTTTGTGTAGCTGACATGCATTGGTGAGAAAAGGGTATATTCCTTTTATATTCTCATTTAATTTTCTACAGAGGCCTATCATCTTCCGTCTTTTCTGAAATTATATTTACCTTTTTAGCTTCTTTCTTGTTTATTGTTGGTTAGATTTATGCAGTTTTGAATAGGGAAAGTTAAGGTATCTACTGGTATAGTTTAATTGTTTCTTTCCTCCTATGGGTCATTTAATTTCTGTTTTAAAAATCTGGATGCTATACCATTTGGTGCATACATCTTTAGTGTTGATACACCTTCAATATCTATGGTACTTTTTAGTAAATGCAATTTCTTTCTTTTTTTTTTTTAACATTTATTAATATTCATTTTTAACATGGTTACATGATTCATGCTCCACCTTTCCCCTTCAACCCCCCC
>NW_025399402.1:0-3809 GCF_016433145.1 Gracilinanus agilis
GGGGGGGGGGGGTGAAGGGGATAAGAGGAGTATGAATCAGGTAACCATGTTAAAAATGTATATTAATAAATGTTAAAAAAATTTTCACATAGAGATAGATGGGATAAGGAATTACTTATCATGTTCAATCAAATTATATTCTCAATGGGGAGTCAAAGACTCAGCATGACTCGGGCAATGGTGCATTATTGTACTATGTTTACTAAAAGGACATGAATAAATGTGCCACATTTACCAATACCAAAAAATTAAAAAATTAAAAAATTAAAAAAATATTAAAAAAAAAAAACTACTCCTTTTTACCCTGAAAGGTTTTTGGAGCCCAAAAAGGGAAAAAGTAATTTATAAAATCTCCTTTTGCCTCAGAAAAACAGGCATTTTGCCCAAAACACTAAGCACATGCATTTTCACCCTTAGCAGCTATAATTCTATACTCAGCCTAAGACAAAAGATTTCCTAGCTTGTCCTCTACCCAAAAGATAATTAAATCATTTTGTGACATACTTAAAAGTGTTACATTCTTAAAGGGATCACACTGTTACTTATAAATTCTCACACCCTGACCTTAACTCCTACCCAGTAGAGCCATCTACTGACAAAAAAAAGAATTACAAGCCATATAAAATAAAATTGGATAAAATACCCCTACCCCTTTACCCTACCCGCCTATAATAATGGTAAATAATATTAATAATAAACAATAAAAATATATAAAATATTAAAAATATTAAAAATGAATAAATAATACAATAACTAAATTAAATATATTGAAAACTATTTTCTTTTCCCCTTTTAATCTAAACCCTTGATACAAAATCCTGGCAGCATGAATGCCACTGTACTAGAAAGTCTTCTAGTTTCCACCCAATTAGGAAACTTTAAGGTTTTGTAATGACTCATTCTCCTTATGTTATTAGGAAACTTTATTTTCCAAATAATAAATGGTAAGAAACAAAAGGTTACCATAAGAAAAATGCAAGCTCAATTGGACAATTTCAAACACTGCTTGTATGACCCAATGGAAAAGGAGGATTCCAACCAAAAATATCTAATTTTCCTTAGCCTGTTCCTGTATTACCATGAGAGGAAAATCCTATTTCTCCTGAAATAGAGACAAAGAAGGATATGTCTGAGATGAAGACCCTCCTCTCTCATGTTGCATGCCTCCTAACCAAACTTTCATCCCTTCCCCTTTTCCTGATGACCCATCTTCTCCTATCCCTTCTCCCAGCCCCCAACCAATCCCAACCTCAAAGAAACTTTATCCTCCTACATTACCAGTCCTACCCATACTGCCACAGTAAGCACACAAACAATTCCAAGGAAATCAAGACTACAGAGCAATTTTCATTCCTATGTTGGCCTTTTCCCCTTAAGGGAAGTGTCTACAACAGGACATGATGGGGATGTGGTTACATTAAAACAACATACACCTTTCACACTCCAAGATATGATGGTAGCTGGGTAGCTCAGTACACTGAGAACCAGGCCTAGACATGGGAGGTCCTGGGTTCAAATCTGGTCTCAGATATTTCCTGGCTGTGTGACCCTGGGAAAGTCACTATTCATATACACAAATATCTCCTATGACTTCACACCTCTATCACTATGGACTCCTTGGGTTACATAAGGATCATTACAGTTTCCTTACGGTCCTTACAACGCTTTTAACCCTATGAAAGGAGATAGAAATGACAACATAGATATAAAAAAGTATTGATGTTACTGAAAAGGAAAACTTGCTGTTGGGGCAGAAAAAAGAGTAACTTAGTGATGGTTGGGACATTTTCAGGGGGCCCTAAATCCTTCAGGGCTATGTGGAAGGTACAGTTTGGTAATTGTGGGAAGCCAATAAGAGAATAGATAAAAATCTGAGACCCCTCTTTTGACACCTCTTATGATCCATACCTTTTCTTATTGGAAAAACATTATAGACTTATTGGAAAGCTTTGAGTCCATAACCAGACCAGAAGCTACTGAGTTAACAATTTCTCTCCTTGACAATTTCTCTCCTTGATAATTAAGAAGCCTGAACCCTAAAAAATATATTACTTAGATAAGGACTGGAGCCAGACAATTTAGTCCAGACTATCTGACCAGGTGCAGATCTGTAAATCAAGGCAGAACGCAATTAGTAAACATCTCCATGAAATTTATTTCTGCTCCCAGAAGTAAACCCCTACTAATTGGTGGTTGGAATTTGGCCCTTGACTTTGCACCCATATCTCTGCTTCCTAGACTTTAATGGATTGTGTATGATTTGTAACCCCTTCACAGCTGTTACTCTTTCTTTGTGTTCTTTGTTTGAAACCAGTATAAAATAAAGTCCAAATCCCATAGCGTTAGAGCAACATGGGCTAACCACTAGTCTGGTTGTTCTCATTTTTCCTTTTCCTGTCTTAACCATCCTATGCCTCCAACGCCACTCAGGACCCAAAACCATATAGGAGGCTGGCTCCCAATAGGTAATAATGTTTGAGGTAATATTAGTGGCCCAGGAGGAGTGTAAGAACAGAAGACAGGTGTGTGGACACAATGAAATAATGCCAATAATCACCCTAGAAGTTCCAGAATTCAATGTACCCCCTCTCAGAAAAAACAAGAATAGAATGATGGAGGGAGGAGTTTGGGAGAGTGAAGTCTAGGGCTCCTATTCCAAACTCTGTCAGGTACTCCCATGATGCTGAGGGATTTGCAAAAGCAGATCATGTAAGGAACTTGAGACCTCTGAGTTAAATAATAAACCTTCTGAGCTGATAAACATAGAGAGGAGGGAAACGTCCCTACTATTTATCCAATGGTAATCCTATTGGAGAAATTACCAGAATGAGATTATTAGATCAACCCAGAACATTCCCACATTCTTAACATTGTATTATAATTATAATCTATATTTATACTGCACAAATTATTATAATTTCTGCAAAATTTGCCTTAAAATAGCTCATCAGGATCCCTGAATCACAGAGAAAAACTGAGATCTGGAGAGCTCAAATTATTTGCCTAAGATTACTGTAGCAT
The DNA here is from genome assembly GCF_016433145.1 of Gracilinanus agilis. Taxonomy (NCBI): domain Eukaryota; kingdom Metazoa; phylum Chordata; class Mammalia; order Didelphimorphia; family Didelphidae; genus Gracilinanus; species Gracilinanus agilis. The sequence goes on from NW_025399402.1 coordinate 3,022, forward strand.
TCATGATCCTGACAGGGGCCAAAGCTGCCTCACAGAATTCCAGGAGAGGGGGCAGTTGAGGGCAGTTCGAGACCTGGGTATAAAAAGCCAGGTCACCATTCTTGGAGGACACTTGTCCTCAATCCTGGTGGGTTCAAGGGCTGGTTCACTCATCTGTGATCCCCAGGGGCAGAGTGTTTCATTACTGGATTTCAATTGAGAGAAAACCTCTACTGAAGCATCATAGCTAATTATTATACAGATCTTCAAGTAAGATTACCTTTTCCACCTTCAATTTAGTTACATTAGTTTAGGAGAAAGAATATTTAGGGAGTGGGATAAGAGTTAAGTTGAGGTCCGGGTTAAGATGGCGGCAGAGTAAGAAGCAGCTCTTAACCTCTCCTGACCGAAACACACAAAACTCCTCAAGGGGACATAAAAACAAGTCCAGATGAACGGAGGAACCCCACAACAGGGCACAGCATGGAAGGTACGTGGAATTGGGGCATTTCCGTGCTATAAAGCGGTGAAACAGCTCTCACTAAATCGCGGGCTGAGCAGCCACCCCACCGCCACCCCCTCCACACATACCACCTATAGCGCCGAAGAAAGCTAAAAAGAAATAGAGCAAGTTTTGGGCACCCATCAAGTCATTGGCAGCTCCGGGGCCTATTCCTAAGAGCAGCAAGATTTAGGACCCCAAAAAGCTAAAGAACGCACACAAAAGCCTTTGACAAAATACAGCATCCATTCCTATTGAAAACACTGAAAAGTATAGGAATAGAAGGACCTTTCCTAAAAATAATAAA
>NW_025399403.1:0-5677 GCF_016433145.1 Gracilinanus agilis
TCCAAGCCAAACTCTGGCCTGGCAGCATGGATCAGTGTAAACAAGGCGTACATCCTGCTTCTCTGACTTTGACGAAGTTCTCTGAGCCTCAGTTTCCTCATCTGTAAAATGAAGGAGGAGATTAAGACTTCCCTAAGCTCTAGGAGCCTGTGACTTTCGTTGGCCCTCCATGTCTAGTTTCTCTCTTTGACGCATAACTGGGGCTAATTCCTCCTTGATTCCTATACCAGGGATGCACTGAGTCTCCCCTGTGCCCTCTCTCTCTCTCTCTATTGTGACTCACGATGCTCCTTTCCTCCTTTTCAGCCTGCAGCCCACGAATTACACCTGCGCCCATTACCGGCACACAATGGGCACCCTTGCCGGCGGGTGAGGGCACCTCCTTGCCTTTGTATTGGAGTGTTCCCTTGTTGGAGTGCTCTCGCCCTCCGGGGCCATCACCCAGCTAGTCAGCCTTGGCGGCTGCATGTGTGTGCTGGTGGCTGGGCAGAAGCCAAGTTGGCTGCTGAAAGTGGGTCAGGGGGTGCACCCGGGCTGGCTCCAGGCTTCCCGACAGCTGGCTGCCCCTCTCCCTTTAGCAGAAGAGGGTCTGAAACTCTTCCTCTCACCCTGGTGGCCAGCACCTGGACCTTGAATGGCCGAGCGGCAGCCTAGCCCACCTTCTCCCTGATGGGTTCTGCCTTAGTGCTCAGCCCAGAGCACTGACTGCAAGAGGCTTTCCGGAGAGCCCAGAGCAGCAGCGCAACAGTCACCGCACCACTCACTGCCTCCCCCATCCTGGGCCTCTAACCCTTTAAAGCTGATCCCTTACCAAAAAGAAGAGGCATCAGCCCCTTTCAATTAGCTCGCCGGGCCGGCTGGGCTCCTCCAGAGCTGCGGTTCTCCAGTTGCCTTGTGATGGTTTGAGAGAGCCCCCCTGAGCTCCCTGTGGGCCGTGGATCCTGGGCGCCTCTCTCCTGAGTGCAGCACGAGGTATGAGCCTTGCCAAGGAAGGGGGGGCTCTGGATCTCCGGAGCTGGCTGCATAGACGCTGCTGCGGCCAGCCCCTCTCCTTGTCTCCCCGGGTCGGGCTGGTCCCCTCCCCAGTTTGGGCTGAGTTGAGAGGAAGCCAAGTTTTCCTGCTTTGGCTTTCTCTGGCTGTGTACAGGTCCCAGTGCGTTGGTTTTGGCTGGGTACCTCCCTGAGCTTGCAAAGTGCGTGTAGGTGCGTGGGGGCGCTTCTTTCTCCCGGACTACTGCCAAAACATTTCCTCCTCTCGGCTTCCCTTCCTTTCTGCTGGCTCCAAGGAAAGGGCATAACCCAGGCTTGGCTCTACTCTTTTAAATCAGTGACCTGCCGCTTGGTCTGAGAGAAGTTGGGAGGCTGCTTCCTGAAAGACTGGAGAACTCATCCCCTCTCTAAATGGCCCAGGTGGGAGGGAACACCCTGCTGGCCCCTTCTACCCCCTCCCTCCTTCCACTCCTCTCCTCCCTCCCCACCTCCGGAAAGCTACTCGCGGTTGGAGGAATCCCTTACCCTGTAGCCCCCTCAAAGAGCTGCGAGAATGAAGGGAGCCTGAGCTTCTTTGGGGGAGGCGAGAGTTGCCTTTGCTCGGGAGTCAGCTCTAGCCAGGCTTGTCCCAGGAGAGGGTCTATCTTCTTTGTAGATTGCATTTTTGTCAGTTGCACCGGGTGGGCTTTAGAAGAGTTTCTCTAAATCCTCAGTTAATTTTCCTCCGCCAGACCATTTCTTCTGAGTAAAATGTGTTTTTTTTTTAACCTTCCCCTCCCCCATTCCAATAAAGCTTTTTTTCCTTTAAAATCTTGCCTGGTGTGACCTCTTACCCATCCCAGGCCCTGTATGAACTTAAGGCTTCTTTACTTATTAAGCATTAAGCCCCTCCCACTTGGCGGAGTCATTCTCTTCTTCTCTGCGCTTTCTTCAAGGCTAGGTGGGGTGGGGGACGATAGAACACAGAATAGATGGAAAAGATAGAGGTCATAGAACATATAGATTCTAAAGATAGATGATAGAACACAGATGTAAGAGAGCTCACAGAACAGATGGAATAGGTAACACATAGAATAGAAAGAACCCACAAATCAGATAGAACACTGATACAACAGGTAGATGAACAGTTTTAGAGAATAAATATGGAATATGTAGAGCACATGGAACAGAGAGAGCCCATAAAACAGAACATGTTGAATGGTTAGAACAGAGAGATCAGATAGAAATATAGATACGAAAGACAGATGGATAGAATAGGAAGAAATCATAGAAGCCATAGAACACAGAGATGGAAGAGAGTGAGCTCACAGAATAGATAACAATAGATAGAGCACGTGGAATAGATAGATGAGATAGAACACAAAGAACAGATAGGAGACTGACACAGTAGTTAGAAAAGTTTGAATAGATGGAAGAGTTAGAACACAGAACAGGTAGAATAAAGGGAACAGGCAAATCACATAGAATAGATGGAACATGTAGAATGTAGAGATAGAACCCGGAGAACACAACACATACAAAAAAATATAATGGATGGAAGAGGTAGAACACATAAAAGAAAGAGAACACAGAATAGAATGAATAGATGGAATAGATAGGGCTCATAGAACAGATAAATCAGACAAAACACAGAAAATGTAAACTGGTTAGGACAGAGAGGTCGCATAGAACATATAGACACTAAAAATAGATGGAAAGAAGAGTAAGAACCCGTAGAAGAGATAGAACACAGAAATGGAAGAGAATGACCTCAAAAATCAAATAGACTACACAGAACAAACAGAACATGAAGATGGATAGCTAGTACACATAGAACACATAAAATAGATGGAAGAGAGAGGACTCAGAGAACTGATAGAACACATAGATGTATAGATTAGAATACATAGAGTAGAACACAGAGCAGAATACATAGATAAAAAGATAGATGAATAGAATTTAGAATACATAGAAGAGATCAGAGAGAACAACTAGATAATAAAAGAGATGAATAGCGTTAGAATAGAATGAAGAGATAGAGCACATTAAAAAGGAAGGATAGATAGAACACAGGACAGATAAAAGAAATAGAACACATAGAATAGATGGAAAAGATAGAGCTCATAGAACATATAGATACTAAAGATAGATGATAGAACACAGATGGAAGAGAGCTCACAGAACAGATGGAATAGATAACACTCAGAATAGAAAGAACCCATGAATCAGAACACAGATACAAAAGGAGGATGAACAGTTATAGAGAATAGATGGAATATGTACTGCACATAGAATAGATAAAACATGTAGAATAGTTAGAACAGAGACATCAGATAGAAATATTGATTCTAAAAACTGATGGATATAATAGGAACAACACGTAGAAGAGATAGAACACAGATGGAATAGGGTGAGCTCACAGAAGAGATGACAATAGATGGAGCACATGGAATAGATAGAAGAGATATAACTCAAAGAACAGATAGAACACAGACACAAAGATAGAATAAAGTTAGGCTAGATGGAAGAGGTAGAAAATAGAACAGGTAGAATAAATGGAAGAGATAAAACACATAGAATATATATAACTTGTAGAATGGATACATATAGAACATTTACAAAAGATAGAATAGACTGAAGAGGTAGAACGCATAGAACATGGAGAACACAGAACAGATAGAATAGATGGGAAAGAGAGAAGTCATAGAACAGATAAATTAGACACAAGACAGGGGGCAGCTGGGTAGCTCAGTGGAGTGAGAGTCAGGCCTAGAAACAAGAGGTCCTAGGTTCAAACCCGGCCTCAGCCACTTCCCAGCTGTGTGACCCTGGGCAAGTCACTTGACCCCCATTGCCCACCCTTACCAATCTTCCACCTATGAGACAATACACCAAAGTACAAGGGTTTTTAAAAAAATTAGACACAAAACAAAACATGTAGACTGGTTAGGACAGAGAGATCACATAGAACATATACATACTAAAAATAGATGGAAAGAATAGGAAGAACCCAAAGAAGAGATGGAACATAGAGATGGAAGAGAGTGAGCTCACAAATCAGCTAGACAAGATGGAACAAGCAGACTATAAAGATGGAGAGATACTACACATAGAACACACTGAATAGATGAAAAGCAGAGAGATCAGAGAACAGATAGAACTTACAGATGTATAGATTAGAATACATACACTCGAACACAGACCAGAATACATAGAGAAAAGATAGATGACACAGAACAGATAGAAGAAATAGAACACATAGAATAGATGGAAAAGGTAGAGCTCATAGAACATATAAGTACTAAAGATAGTTGTTAGAAGATAGATGGAAGAAAACTCACAGAACAGATGAAATAGATAACATTCAGAGTAGAAAGAAGCAATAAATCAGATAGAACACAGATACAAAAGGTAGAAGAGCAGTTTTAGAGAATAGATGGAATAAGTAGAGCACATGGAACAGAGAGAGTACATAAAATAGAACATGTAGAATGGTTAGAACAGAGAGCTCAGATATAAATGTAGATACTAAAGACAGATGGATAAAATAGGAAGAAGTCATAGAAGAGATAGAAAACAGAGATGGAAGAGAGTGAGCTCACAAAATAGATAACAATAAATAGATCACATGGAATAGATAGATGAGATAAAACACAAAGAACAGATAGGAGACAGACACAGTAGTTAGAAAAGTTTGAATAGATGGAAGAGTTAGAACACAGAACAGGTAATATAAAGGGAAGAGGTAAATCACATAGTGTAGATGGAACATGTAGAATGTAGAGATAGAACCCAGAGAATACAACACATACAAAAGATATAATCAAATGGATGGAAGAGGTAGAGCACATAGAAGAAAGAGAACATAGAACAAATAGAATAGATGGAAGATATAAAGCTCATAGAATAGATAAATTAGACACCACACAGAACATGTAGACTGGTTAGGACAGAGATCAGATAGAACATATAGATACAAGAAATAGAAGGATTGAATAAAAATAACATATGGAAGAGATAGAACATAGAGATGGAATACAGAGAGCTCACAGAGCAGATTGACTAGATGGAACAAACAAGATAAACAGATGGATAGGTAGTACACATAGATCACATAGAATAGATGTAAGAGGAAGCTCAGAGAACAGATAGAACTCATAGATGTATAGATTAGAATACATAGACTAGAACACATATCAGAATTCATAGAAAAAAGATAGATAAATAGAAATTAGAATATATAGAAGAGATCAGATAGAATAACTAGGTAAAAAAGAGATGAATAGCTAATTATAATTATCAACTGTGTATTCCCAGACATTTTTATTCTCTCTCCTTGTCCTGCCCTTTCTTCTTTCACTATTTCCTTCTATACCAGTGTTTTGTTTTTAATCAGTTCCTATAATCCCCTCCCTTGTTGTACTTCCCTTTCTCCCCCCTCCCTTCTTATTCCCCGCTTATTGTTCTTTTAAGCTACGCCGTGCTCCCCCCTATGCCTTCTCCCTCACTAGTATTGCTTCTCTCCCCACCAGCCCATTTGTTACCCTTCTACTTCTCTATAGGGTGTGAATCAATTCTCTGCCCCAATGGATCCCATTGTTCTTCCCTCTTTAAGTTGATTTCAGTGCACTTAAGTATTGAATATTTCCTCTCTCTAACCTCTTTACTCTTACAGTGTATTGTTATTTTTACCTGTTGGTCCCACCTG
>NW_025399404.1:0-9227 GCF_016433145.1 Gracilinanus agilis
CTCTCTCTCTCTCTCAAATAACCCTTACTTTCTCTCTGAGAATCAGTACTGTATATTCATCCCTAGGCAGAAGAGCACTAAGTAGGCTGTGCAATGGGGGTTAAGTAACTCGCCCGGGATCAGACAGTTAGGAAGTATCTGCGATGATCTCCTGTCTCTAGGCCTGGCTCTCTACCCACTGAGCCACCTAACTGCCCTCCAGTTGGGTGCTTTTCAAGAAATTTTAAAATCCTCGAGTTGGAAGGGACCTTTGGAGCCATCTAGTGCAGCCAGCATCTGACAGAAGCTCAAAGGTAGACATCTAAGCTTTGCATCAAGATGGCAGTGTCACCAATGCAGTCCACTCTATTTTTGAGCAATTCTAGTTTTTAGGGAGTTTTTCCTTGCCCCAATACCTAAATCTCTCTCTCTCTCTCCCACTCTTCTACCTTTGTCTCCCAGTGCTGTCCTCTGAGAACAAGCAGACCGATTAAATATCAATCTGATGCAATTAAATGAGCACATTAAAAACTTCACAATAGAAGCCAGGTCTGGAGAAGGAGGGTCTTGGGTTCAAATCTGGTCTCAGACACGTCCTAGCTGTGTGACTCTGGGCAAGTCATTTACCTGCCATTGCCTATTATTCTTCTGCCTTGGAACAGTTACTTAGTATTGAATTCCAAGACAGAAGGTAAGGATTTTAGGGGAAAAAGAACAACCTCACAAGCATTTATTGTGCACCTACTATGTGCAAGGTGTGGTTCTAGAGAGTGGAGGGAGACAAAGATGAAACACGAAAAACCGTCTCTGCCCTCAGAGATCTTACATTCCACGGGGGAGACAGAGCATGTAACCAGAGATGTAAATGAATTTTCATCTGAGGAAGGAGATCAGGAAAGGCTTCCTAGAGGAGGTGGTACCTGAACTGTTCTTTGCAAGAAGCTGAGGAGTCTACAAGGTCGAAATGAGGAAGGAGTGCATTCCAGAGAGCCTGTGCAAAGTCTCTTATGAACAAATGCAGAGCAAGTGAGCAGAAGTGGGGGAACAGTGCATCCCGTAACACAGTAGATGATGAACAAATGCTTGCCTTTGGATCGAAATGTTGCCTATGAAAAAGCAATATCTGGAGAAGGAGGCTGCAATTCAGCTGCCCAAAGGAACCGGGTTCATGCCGGAGGACAAAGAGAGTCTCCCAAGATCCCTGGGCAAGGAAGTGCTATCGTCTGGTCTGTGCTTTAGGAAGCCCCTTTTGACAGGTGTGTGGAGGATGGATTGGAAAGGAGAGAGAAGGGAAACACAGCGCATAGGAAGCTCCCGGAATGGTTCAAGGGAGAGGCGAGGACAGAGCAAGCTGGAGCGGTCGTTATGGGAATGGAAAGAAGGGCCACAATGGGAGGCATCATGGAGGCAGAATGAACAGGATCACCAAATGGCTGGCTACAGCAGGTACCTGAGAGTGAAGAGGCAAGGATGACTTTGAGAGTGGGAGCCTGGGGGAGGAGAAGGGTGAGGGCGCTTTCCGCGAAAAATAGGAACCAGGTAGCTAGGTGGCTCACCGATAGAGAGCCAGGCCTGGAGATGGGAGGTCCTGGGTTCAAATCTGGCCTCAGACACTTCCAGTCGGGTGACCCTGGGCAAGTCATTTAACCCCAACTGCCTAACCCTTACTTCTCTTCTGCCTTGGAACCTATACTTAGTATTAATTCTAAGACCCTTCTGGAAGGGTTTCGAATAAATCAAAATAGGAAAGTTTGGAGCGAGGGCAAGTTTAGTGAGGAAGATAATGAGTTCTGCCTCATATGGCATGAACTTGAAATTCTTCATCATCCTGGCTGCCTTCCTCTGGATAGCCTCCAGCTATTTAACGGCCTTCCTGAAATATGGCTCCCAGAGCAAATTTAACTCAACCAACATTTGCTATGCATCTACTATGTGCAAAAGTAAATTATTCTGGTAGCCGCATGAACGGATGGATGGGTGGATGGGTGGGTGGATAAGCAGAGAGATGGATGGATGGATGGATGGATGGATAATCATTCATTGCTGGATGCTAGACTGGCCAGTGTTTGCGTAGACCGGGATTCAAAGATAAAAGTGAGATTGGCCCCTGCCCTTGAGAAACTTATATTCTTTTTTTTTAATATTTTATTTTTTAGAAAAATTTTCCATGGTTACATGATTCATGTTTTTACTTTCCCCAAGAAATTTATGTTCTACTAAGGGTCCACAACTCAAATCAGAGAATGGCAGCCAAGGAAGAAAGCTTTGATAGTCTAGGCCAGTGATGGGCAAACTACAGCCCCCTGAAATGTTCTATCTGACCCTGTGACATTCTTCCTAATCTGACGAATACAAAGAGTAGGATACTTGGAAAGAGTTGCCTTAGAGACAGACTGACAGATGAGCATTTCCTTTCTTTTGGCCCCCTCTGTAAAAAATTGGCCCATCGCTGGGCTAGGCAGTCAGGAGACTGCATACAGAGCCATAGGGAGGTGGTTGTCACCTTCTTTTCCAAGTGCTGTGGTAGTATTGCTTATTTTTTTTAACCCTTAACTTCTGTGTATTGGTTCCTAGGTGGAAGAGTGGTAAGGGTGGGCCATGGGGGTCAAGTGACTTGCCCAGGGTCACCCAGCTGGGAAGTGTCTGAGGTCAGATTTGAACCCAGGACCTCCCGTCTCTAGGCCTGACTCTCCATCCACTGAGCTACCCAGCTGCCCCAGTAGTATTGCTTTACAACTGTTCCCAGAGCAAGAGCAAAAGAAGGTGAGTGGGAAGAGGAGGATAAAGTGAGAAGAAAGCAGTAGGAGATGACAGCACACCAGTGTGCTGCTTAGGCCCTGGGTATTCCCTGGTAGATAGCTGGGGGAGTATGTCAAATGTGGCTTGAGGGTCAGAGAGATCTAAGAGTCTAGGTTAGTGAGAGCAAACCTTTTAGAGGGGCAGGTGATGTCCTCAGGCACACGTGGAGAGGGGGAGGGGAGCAGCCCGGGCACACGTCCCTCTGGCTTTCTAGTAACGAACTCTGGTGAACTCTGCATGGGGAGACTCCGAGTGCCCCTTCTGGCATGTGTGCCATAGGTTCACCACTATGGGTCTGGGTGAATTTTCCCTCACTCATCCACCAAGCAAGTGGGAGGAAGAGAGACTTAAGTTTAGAGAGACTGGAGGCAGTAACACCAGCCAGAAGAAAGTAGCAGTGAATAAAATGATCCAGGACAGTTCTCAGGGACTTATGACAAAGATGCTTATTTTTTTTAACCCTTAACTTCTGTGTATTGGTTCCAAGGCAGAAGAGTGGTAAGGGTGGGCCATGGGGGTCAAGTGACTTGCCCAGGGTCACCCAGCTGGGAAGTGTCTGGAGAAAGAACTCCACCTCTGGAGAAAGAACTGCTGGCTTTGGGAATGCAAATCAAAGCATGTGCTTTTTCACACTCTAGTTTATTGGGGTTTTTGTTTGGGGGGTTTTGGTTTTATAAGAGTGTTCTCTTACAAAATGAACAACATGGAAGTATGTTTTGCACGATAATACATGTAGCACCCAGATCAGATTGCTTGGCAGCTCCAGGAGGGAGAAGGAAAGGGAGGGAGAGAGACCATTTGAATCGGATAACTTCAGAAAACATAAGTGGAAATTTGCTATTGCAGGTAATAGGAAAAAATAAAACCTCTTTATAAGAAAAGAATGTTGCGATGATCTAGCTCAGGGCTTTTGAATGTGGGCTCTGTAACGCCGTTTTTCTTTTCTCTGTTTAGAGTTGGATAACTGTATTTCAATAGAATCGGTTTCCTTTGGGAACATATATTGTTTTATTTTATGCATTTAAGATCAGGATTCTGAGTAGGGGGCCACCAGCTTCACCAGACTTCCCCAAATGGTCCAGGTGCAAGTGATGGAGGCTGATAGGAGCAGAAGGGGACAGGAGAGAGATTTTCAAATGTCTCCTCGATGGCTGATCTTCAAAGCCAGAGGAAAAACCGCCAGCAGTCTAGACTAATTTTCTCCTTCTTAAACAGCAAGTTTAACGATCGTATTTTGTTCATAAATTGGAATTCTAAATGTCGGTGATCTGGCAGTTAGCAGAGAACAGTTAACCCTTCTTGGCCACTAAAGAACAATGCTGCTACAGGCTTCCGGAAGAGACGCCGCATCTTTCTGGCGAGGACTTGAAGCTGAATTATTTACAGATAATATGGACTTGTCTGGAAAATACACCGAGTGGACTTGCTGAAACTGATTGCAAGACTTACCTGATTTACGTTATTGAAATTTCACATTTACTAGAAAGAATATTTCCAAATGAAATTCCATCTTTCGAAATTGACAGGCCCCGCCTGACATTTAGCTGAGCCCGTCCCACTGAGAGAATATCAGGACTGTTTTTAGGAGCAGGATTGAGCAGCGGAACCCTGGAAGGAAGGACAGTTGAATGTTCAGTCCAGGGAAGTTTAAAGGTCAGGCAAGGTGGAGAATTCTCTTTCCTCCCATTTTTTTCCCTTTAGCATTCTTGAACAAATTCATCGTATATTGGACTCGATGTTATTCATTGGGATCATCATAATAGGTCATGTTTGTAAACAGCTCATAGAGGCCTGACTTCATGACAGCCTGGGAGGGAAGCCTGACATCTCTGGAAAGGTTAAGTTTTGAATACTATCCAAATGGATGCAGGAAAAAAAAAGCCAGTTCAGACAGACGGTGGTTTTCTTTTTTTTAATTTCTTTTTAATTTTTTTAATCCTTATCTTCTGTCTTAGAATCAATACTATGTATAGTACTGAGTGGTGACATTTGGGGCTCAAGTGACTTGCCCAAGGTCAAACAGCTAGGAAGGGTCTGATGTCAGATTTGAACCCAGAACCTCCCATCTCCATGCCTAGCTCTCTATCCACTGAGCTACCTCGTTGCTCCAAACAGTGATTTTCTTAAGGCCAACTCTCCAGGAAAGTCCTTTGCTGTCTGAGCCCCAGTGAAGACCCATTTTTTGCATGTGAGCTTACCTTAAAGGTACTTTAGTATCTTGACATCAAAGAGCTGTTAATCAAACCTTCCTCCCTCCACTCGGGAGATGGGGGGGGGGGGTGGTGTGAGTGTGGAATAAGATACATGCTCTTGGAAGAAGACAGAAGCCTGTTACAAAGCAGGAAACACTGGCTCTGGGGTAAGAGGAAACAGGTTCAAATCCAGCCTCTGAAAATTTCTCTCTGTATGATCTTGGATGATTCCCTTTCTCCCCTTGGTCCTTCCTTGCTTTCCCCCTTTGAGGTCCTGTCCAGTTCCAGATCTAGGTTCCTCTGCTAAGTTCATTGAGTAGGGAAGGGGGAGATGAAAGACAAAAGGATCTGGAGATCTATTCCTGCCTGTCTTGGGAGCTGGGGTGGGTGCCTTAGACAGGAAGTGAGCAATCTCACCACTCTTTAGATGAACAAGGGGGAAGGCCAATGGAATCGTAGGGTAACAGAGGAGGAATATAGGCCTTTGAGAGAATGAGAGGCTGGGGCCTGACCTAGAAGGAAGGAAGAAGAGCATTTATTAAGCACCTACCATGTTCAAGGCACTGTGCTAAATGCTTTATAAATATTATCTCACTTAATCCTCCCAATAACTGAAGGTAGATGCTATTGTTATCCCCATTCTATAGTTGAAGAAATTGAGGCAAACAGAGGTTAAGTGACTCGCCCAGGGTCACACAGCCAGTAAGTGGCCAAGGTCAGATCTGAACTTCTTGACCTTAGTCCCAGAGCTCTATCCACTGCACTACCTCCACTACCTCAAATTGTAACCACTGGGTTGTAGCCTCTACCAGTGGAGCTCACAGATCCACCAATGAATCAAATGATGGATCAATCAAAAGGATTATCTGCCTAGCGAGGGGACAGAGATCCAGAGGAGACGGGGCTATCCGAGAGACCCTTCCTGTGACCAAGAGACTCGAGGGGTCTCTTGGCAATAGGCTGGGGTTCAAGAATTGAGCCCGAGGGCGGGAGGTGGCCACGGGGAAGTGTGCCCATGCCCATTGTCTACTTTGTGACTTTGATTTGCTAGTCCTCCAGGGCAAAAGTAAAGACAGGAACTGGGCCCTTTGCCAGGGTAGCGGCATTCAGCCATCTCGGATTTTTTCATGGTACCTCTTTTAGTTTCGGTCTGGTTCAGGATAAGGACTCTAATCTATAAGGTCAGTATAGAGTGTTTCTGGTCGTGTCAAGGTAGAGGCAAGATAAGAAATTTCAAAGAAAGAAGGTTGAACCATTTAGATAAAGTTAAGAAATAAGTTATGATGATCTCTTTCATCTCCAGTGCTAAACTAAACGAGATGAGATAGAGCCTGGGCTAATTTCTAAGGCATTAAAAGGAGGCTGAGAGCCTTGGGGAAACCAGATGGGGTCCTAGCATGCCTATGCAAGAAGCACGGATAGGGCTAAGGAGGACGCTGGGTAGCTCAGTGGATTGAGAGCCAGGCCTAGATATGGGAGGTCCTGGATTCCAATGTGGTCTCAGACACCCCCTAGCTGTGTGACCCTGAACAAGTCACCTAACCTCCATTGCCTAGCCCTTACCTTCTGCCTTGGAACCAATACACAGAAGGTCCTCACCTTCTATTTAAAAGAAAAAAAGAAACACTGATGGGGGCAGAGGGCCTTGTGGAGGCTTATGTGACTGATCCCTGAGGAGCTCTTCCTCCTTACCTGCCTGCCTTTCCATGTAAGTGTCCAAATAAGGCAAGTGCTCCTGTACATGAAAGAATTCCTACATGGCCAACGTATGTCAGAGATGGGACTAGAGCTCATGTCTTCTCCACTCCAAGGACAGTGCTCTGTCCATTATGCCACACTATCAATCATATGCTAGCAAAACTGAAACTAAGTAAATCAGATGGTTTTGAAATTCTTTTTTTTTTAACCCTTAACTTCTGTGTATTGGCTCCTTGGTAGAAGAGTGGTAAGGGTGGGCAATGGGGGTCAAGTGACTTGCTCAGGGTCACCCAGCTTGAAATTCTTTTTAATACCCTTATCTCCTGTCTTAGAATCAATACTAAGTCAGAAGAATGGGAAGGGCTGGGCAATTGAGGGAAAGTGACTTGCCCAGGGTCACACAGCCAGGAGGTATCTGAGGCCAGATTAGAACCCAGTGAAATATCCTTTCTATTACTAACAAAAATGTAAAACACACAAATTAACAACACAAAGAATTGAAATCTTAACTCAGTCTCGGAAAGTAAAAGAAGTGGGTGACAAATGAATTACCAAATAACCACTCCCCCACCCCATCTAGACAGACTTATAAATTATTTCTATTAAATGTTTGAGGAGCAATTAAAGGGGGGCAGCTAGGTGGCTCAGTGGATTGTAAGCCAGGCTCAGAGATGGGAGGTCCTGGGTTCAAATTTGACCTTAAACTGTGCAACCCTGGACAAGTCACTTAATTGCCGTTACCTAGCCCATACTGCTCTTCTGCCTTGGAACAGTACTGATTCTAACTAAGACAGAAGGAAAAGGTTTTTTAAAAAGAGCTATGGCATAGTTCTTTAAAACTACAGATAATTGAAATTCACAGTTTGATTTCCAACTCTCTCTTTCTATTCCATTATCCAGGGAAATATTCATTTTAGCATATATTTGCTAGATTCCAAGTTTCTAAGGTAGAAGAAAAGGAAAATAGAAAAAAACCAGTCTACAAAATAACTCCCAAAAGTGGAGAAAAAAAGAATCTTATAACTTTCTTTTAAATAATTCAGATAGAGCCCAATACCTAACCTGTGGAATAATCAAACAAAGAGAACTAGAGACCAATACTCCTAATGAATATTGAGATAAAAATGTTAAATAAAACCATAGCTAAAGGAACACTTGAAATATAACCAAAAAAGCTATTCACTGTGACCAAGTTGAATGATAGCAGGTATGCGGGGGAAAAAAATCTCTGCCAAAATAGAGCACCCAGAAAGGAGCAGATCCAGGAGAACATTGTACACAGAGACTGATACACTGTGGTACAATCGAACACAACAGACTTCTCTACTAGCAGCCATGCAAGGATCCAGAGTGAGGCTGAGGGACTTATGAGAAAGAAAACAAGCCACATTCAGAGGAAGAATTGTGGGAGGAGAAACACAGAAGAAAAACAACTGCCTGATCACATGGGCTGATGGGGATATTATTGGGGATGGAGACACTAAACGATCACTCTAGTCCAACTATCAATACTATGGAATTAGGTCTTGATCAATGATACATGTAAAACTCAGTGGAATTGTGGGTCGGCTAAGGGGGGTTGAGGGAGAGGGAAAGAACATGAAATATGTAACTAGGGGAAAATATTTTAAAAATTAAAAAAAAACAGAGCACTCATTTATCCTAAAAACTCTAAGAATCAAAATAGTAGAAGGGTCATTTTAATATGATAAAAGGAATATATGCCCCAAACCAAAAGCTGGTATCCTTTGTGATGGAGAAACACTAGAAACTTTCCCAATAAATACAGAGGTTAAGGAAGGATGCCCCCTCTCGCCACTATTATTTGACATGCTCCTAGAAACATTAAAGATAGCAATACTCCAAAAAAGAAATCAAAGGCCTAAGTATTGGCAAAGAAGCAAAATTCTCTCCATTTGCAGCTGACATGGTGGTTAATAACCCCCAGAGAATCAGGAAAGAAATGGAGCTGGGAGCTTTAGCAAAGTAGCATGATACAAAAATTAATCCAAAAATCATTTTGTTATTCATAAAATTATAAATGTTATCAACATTTCTGTGTAGTAATAACAAAAGCCGGGGGAAATGATAGAAAGAGAAATTGCAGTCTAGACGGAAAAAGAAGCAGAATATCTAGAAGTCGATCTACCAAGACACATTCAACACAAGCAAATACAACTACAAAAAAATCTTTCCAGAAATAAAGGTAGACAAATAATTGGAGTGATATTCATTGCTTACAGTTGGGCCATGAAGATATAACAACATGACAATATTGTTTAAATTCGTTTATAAACAGACTACCAAGGAGAGTACTCTCTAGAGCTAAGAAAAAGAACAATTTGTTTGGAAGAAGAAAAGTTCAAGAATCTTAAGGAAAATAATCAAAAAAGCAGGAATGAAGGGACTTAACACTTCAAACCATAAATTATGCTATAAGTCATCAAAATTATCTGGTACTCTTTATGAATAGGGGCTGGCCTATGATTTCATCAATATAGGGAGAAACTCCCTCTTCTTAGACAGGTGCCTAGAGCACTGAGGCTCAGTGACTGGTCT
>NW_025399405.1:0-3244 GCF_016433145.1 Gracilinanus agilis
GAGAGAGAGAGAGAGAGAGAGAGAGAGAGAGAGAGAGAGAGAGAGAGAGAGAGAGAGAATGGCGAATGATAGAGTATCTAAATAACTACAGGAAAATTTAATTCAAATCTGAAAAGAAATATGCATAGAACAATAATTGTTAGGGACTTTAATGTGCCTTTTTAGATCTGCAAAGGGAATAAAAATGTAAAAATATGGAATTCTGAATTAAACATTTTAAGTTTAATATTCAAAAAATAAATGCTTATTTTTTTTCTATTTTAACATCATGTAAATTCCTCATTACATGTCTGCCACTTCTATCTATTATATGAACTATCTCATATAATATGGAATATTTTATAAGGAAGAAAATGGTATGGCAAACTACTATATCAAAAATTCTTGCAGTATATGCAGCATTTCATCGTCACAGACTATCCTTATGCAAAGAAGTGAAGAAGTAGACATCTTCATGTGAATGTTCTTTGAGGTCAAGCTGGTCATTAAAATTTTGTGGCATTCAGTTTTTATTCCTATGCTGCTTTATTTTCTTTTCACATTGTTGTTATCATTGTGTATATTGTTTTCTTGTTTATTATTGCTTAATTTTGTACCATTTCATATAAGTATTCCCCTGTTTGGGTGATATTTTTTTAATATAGTAGTTTGCCATTGCCATTGAATTTATGTACCTCAACTTATTTGGCTTTTTACAAATTAAGAGATAATTATTTTGTTTCCAGTTCTTTGCTACAATGAAAATACTTCTTTAAAAAAGTTAAATATGACAGACTTTGGCAACTATTGATTGTGAACTGAAAAAAGTATACATATTTCCATTTATCAAGGAAGAAAAAAAGAACCCAGAATTTATAGACTTAAAGTGGACATAAAATGCATTCTTTTAAAAATCAAAACCCTTCAAGTAAAAATAAATTTAAAAAATTTGAAATATTCAGTGAAAAAGGGAGATTAATCAATATAATCCTGAAAAATGAACAGACAAAAGAGCACAATCCAATAAATTACAGATAATTTTGCCAATGAAAATTATAACAATGAGATAATATATCAAATTGCATATTATAAAATATACAAATAATTAACAATCTAATACTCTAAAAGATAAGAAAACAATATAAAATGAAAAAGAAATTACAATTGAACAAAAGAGAACAAAGGAAATTATTATAAATTATTTTCTGTTATATGCCAACAAAATTGATTATTTAAGATACATGGATGCTTACTTTCTAATAAAAATATACCTAGAATAAGAGAACAAAAAATTGTTATTGAGAAATTCTAGAATTCAGTCTCAGAAAAAGAAAGTGAACTAATCATAAATGAATTTACAAATGGGAAAAATACTCACATTGATTCACAAGTGAATTCCACCAAACATTCAAAAATAATTTGCTCTAATACTATACCAATTATTCACTTACCAAATTCTTTTTTATGAAAGAATTATGATTCTTATACCTAAGCCAAGGTGAGATAAAATGAAGAAAACTGGCTATAGAGGAATATTCCTAATTAACATTGATGCAAAAATATTAACATAGAGGATATATGATCATATTAAAAATGTTCCTGTCTGTCCAGATTGATTGTCAATCTCATTGAAAAGTCTAAAGTATGGAACAGTAAATGAGAAGGTGTCTTGGAGTGAAAAAGATATAGAATTGTGGGCAGCTAGGTGGCAGAGTGGTTTCAGAGTTAGGACTAGAGACAGGAGGTCCTGGGTTTCAAATCTGGCCCAAGACACTTCCTAGCAGTGTGACCTTGGATAAGTCACTAAACCCCCATCTCCTAGTCTTTACCTTTCTTTTGTCTGGAATCAATATACAGTACTGATTCTATGATGGAAGGTAAGGGTTAAAGAGAAAAAAAGATATAGAATTTTCTTCTTATAAATGTTGGATGTGTGTTCATGAATAAATAAGTTCTAAATGCCTACTCCAAAATACATAGATGCATATAAATAGATATATGGCTAGAGATATGGTTTTTATCTCCACATATATACACAAATACAATAATTTGTTTTGATAAATAAAACAATAAAATATGTAGTGTGATTTGGTATAATATGATTATTGTGATACCATTTGTACATATATGTATATAACATATTAAATTACAATATTTTTGAGTTGTGGCTTATTTCATAACTTTTTACTCAACTTTTTCAGTGTGCTATTTATTTGTTAAATTACTTGCTAATATTATAGACATGTATAGAATATTGGTTGTTCTTGTTGAGTAGTTTGAGCCATGTCTGACTCTTCATGATCCCATTTGCAGTTTTCTTGGCAAAGATATTAGAATGGTTTGCCATTCTTCTCTTGAACTCATTTTACAGTTGAGTAATCAAAGTAAACAATGTTAAAGGACTTGGCCAGGGTCACACCAGCAGTGAGTGTTTGAAGCCAAATTTGACTCCAGGAAGATGAATCTTCATGACTCCAGGCACAGCATTCTATCCATTGTGTCATCATAATGCCTCACAATATTGGGAGTGTGTGAATTTTTCACAAATCCCTTTGATTTACATTTACTTTGAAAACAGAATCAGGTTATGGTAAAGGGCAAACAGGTAGGTTATACCATTCAGCCTCAGAAATGAATTCTCAAATTGACAAAATCAAATTTCTAAATGCTATATAAGGACATTCTCTTTTTCTTTAATTATTTCCTTATTTAGCTAGAGCAGTCACAAACAAATTTCATCAAATAATTAAAGATAAAAATAAGGCATAATGGATCCCTGTGACTTCATTTATTTATTTATTTATTCATTCATTCATCCATTTATTTATTTATTTATTTGTTTGTTTGTTTGTTTATTTGTTTATTTATTAAAATTTTAAACCCTTAACTTCTGTGTATTGACTTATAGGTGGAAGATTGGTAAGGGTAGGCAATGGGGGTTAAGTGACTTGCCCAGGGTCACACAGCTGGGAAGTGTCTGAAGCCGGATTTGAACCTAGAACCTCCTGTCTCTAGGCCTGGCTCTCAATCCACTGAGCTACCCAACTGCCCCCCCCGTGATTTATTTTTAAAGAACATATTGCCCCATTTTACACATTTATTTTTAGTATCCTAACCCCGCCCCCTGTAGCACTTGTTTTTTTAAAAATCAGTTATTATTATTTAAACAAGAGTCAAAATCTAAATTATAAACCATTTCAACAGACGTTGCTACATTAAGACCTGAAACCATGGCACTGAAGTTTCTGAGTATATATATATATAT
>NW_025399406.1:0-3137 GCF_016433145.1 Gracilinanus agilis
TATAACAAATAAAATATAACAATACTTCAAGTAATAGAATATAAATAAAATATACTTCAAATAACATAATATAAATAAAATATAATAATATTTCAAATAATATAATACATAATAAAAACAAAATATAATACTTCAAATAATATAAAACATAAATAACATATAATACTTCAAATATTAATATGTAATATTAATATAATAGTAAGTCAAGCATTAATCTATAATATAAGTGAAATCTATTTCAAATGACAATATATAATATGAATAAAATGTAATACTTCAAATAATATATAATGTAAATAAAATATTATACTACTTCAAATAATATATACTATAAATAAAAAATAAAAATACTTCAAAAAGAGGGCAACTAGGTGGCAATTGAATAGAGCACCAGACTAGGAGTCAGAAAATTCATCTTCCTGAATTCTAATTTGGCCTCAGACACTTAATAGCTGTGTGACTCTGAGTAAGTCACTTAACCTTGTTTGCCTCAGTTTCCTCATCTGCAAAATGAGTTGGAGAAGGGAATAGCAAATTACTCCAGTATTTTTACCAAGAAAATCCCCAAAATGGGGTCACCAGGAGTCAGACACAACTGAAAGGACTGAGCAGCAACAAAAATCGAGGTGAAATTGGGTTCTGAACAAGGAAAAGGGACTGAAATAAAATAATGAAGTGGGCATTTCATTGTGGGAGAGGGAAGAGGTGAGAGAATACCATAAATCAGGCTGGCCCAGAAAGTCTCGGGTACAGTGACTGGAGCTGTTCTGTTCATGTAAGTGGTAAGAGTGCTATGGCTACTATGAGAGTACTCAAGTGCCTTAAGGGAACTATTAGAGGTCTATGTAGTCTCCTTCTGAAATCACGAAAGAGTTGTAACCAATTCATTTTCAGTGGAAATCAGGTCAAGAACCTTTCCACAAATGAGGATTTAAAACTGTTGGCAATTATCTACAAAGGTTTTTAAGGAAAACCACTCATTAAAAAACCATTTAACATGCAAACAGAAATCAAATATGATGTATATTTCACAATGCCGAACCTCATTATCTCACAATCGCATAGTTTAAAGGTCTAATTAGATGATCAGGGTATTATAAACAAATGCCAACTTCCCCAAGTTCAAAGTAAGCAAAGAGATGCTGATATGATTAGGTGGTTGATGTTCTCATTGTTCAGAAGAATCAACTCCAGAAATCACGGGACCTTAGAGTTAGAAAGGATTGACCTTCTCCCTTTATAAATGAGGAATGTGAAATCTGAAGAAATTACTAGTCTAAGGTCACACAGCTGGAGTGGATCAGAACAGGCAATCTACCCCAGGTCTCCTTACACATAATTTAGTGGTGTAGAGAGGAATGAGCACTGGACTGGGAGCTGAGTTTCAGGCAGAGGGTCAGCTAGGCGGCTCATTGGATAGAAAGGCAGAGCTAGAGATGGGAGGACCTGGGTTCAAATATATATTTAAAGATATATGTGTGACCCTGGGCAAGTCACTTAAACCCAATTGCCCTTACCCCTTTTCTGCCTTGGAACCAATCCTTCTATTGTTTCAAAGACAGAAGGTAAGGTTTTGCTATTGTTTAATTTTGAGACAGCTAGGATAGAGTGCTTAGCCTGGAGTCAGGAAGACCTGAGTTTAAATTCAACCTCAGATACTTACTAACTGTGTGTCCTGGGACAAGTCACTTGATTGCTGTTTGCCTCAGTTTCTTTATTTGTAAAATGAGGATAATCAAAGCACTTCTCTCTCAGGGCTGCTATGAAGATCGAATGAGAAAAAATCATAAAGAGTCTAGCACATATTACCTCAATATTATTATTATTACTATGTTACCTTGAGCAAATCTCTGGAACTCTCTGAACCTCAATTTCCTCATTTGTAAAATGAGAATAATCATACTTACCCTAAATAATTTCCAGGAACATTATAAGAATAAAACTTTGTAAGCCTTCAAGTTCTGTAGCAATGAACCAACAAACATTTATTATTTTTTCTATTAAACCATCCTGCCTCTCACTTAGTCCAAGTCTATAAATCCACCTTTTCCAGGAGCCATCTATCAGTCAGCCATGGCAAAACTGTTATGATATGCAATTGGTTAACAAGATCTACTTTTAAAAAGTCAGTGATTACACAAATCCTCAAGGATGAATGCCCTCATTGATCCATCTAAGAGTAGCCTCAGCTTACTTCTGGGTTCACTACAAATAGGCTGCTAATTACTTCTAGGTGATAAACTACATTCGCCTTTTCAAAGGAAAACAAGTCTTTTCTAATTAAAGTGAACTCATTTTTTACAATAATTAGTTATAATAATTACCACTAGGAATTTACTATTGATACCTCCAGATGGCAATTGGGTTCTTATACCTACTTCTTCTAGGGCACAAGAGAGACCAGATGAATACCAAAGGCATTTCTATCTTAATGTCCCCCAAATCCCATCGATCTTGTTCTAGGACTTCTGTCTGTGCTGGTTCAGGATTCTGTGAGTGTAATGATGGTAAGTCTCCTTCAAAAGTGGCTTATTGGACTGCCAATGCCTGAATTGGCATCCCTGGACTGTTCATGGGCCTATCAGTATCAAAGTGTATTTCAGTTTTCCCAGACCATGAGTAAGGTAGAGTGTCCTTCTCTTCACTGAACATGCTTTGCTTGACATTTGCAAAGTTAGATTCAGGAGAGGTATTTCTCTGCATTAAAGGAAATTCTTCAGAATTGGGAATGTGTTTTTGGTTCGTGACTACATCCCAATCCTGTGAGTCTCTGCTTTCTTCTTGTATTTGTTCCCTAGACTCCATGTCAGTAACAGGAAACTTAACTCTAGATGTACTTTGCATAGGAAACAAAGTCAGTGTTGTAGATTCCTCCTTTGTCCCTATTGGTGTCATTTTGTTCCTCTCTTGGCTACTGACATTTATGGAATTGAATTCTTTTAAATACATTAACTCAGAATCTACTCCAAGAAGATCATCCACCATGATCAGGTAGGATTTATACCAGGAATGCAAGGTTGGTTCAACATTAGGAAAACCATCCAAATAATTGACCATATCAACAGTCTAACAAACAAAAATCACATGATCATCTCAATAGATGCTGAAAAAGCCTTTGACAAAATACAGCATCCATT
>NW_025399407.1:0-36381 GCF_016433145.1 Gracilinanus agilis
GATAGATAGATAGATAGATAGATAGATAGATAGATAGATAGATAGATACAATTCTAGCCTGAAATTTTTCTCAGGGAGTAGAAAAAAGAACATCCAGGCTTACAGCACTCCTGGAAGCTGCCTGTCCCTTCTCCCCCAGCAGGCATGCTGAACTCTTGGCTCTCCTCCTGTCTCTAGAGAAAGACATTCCTCAGATCATATCCATCCACACCTCCCACAAACAACATCTATACATTTCGACATTTTAGAAAGATGTTCTATCTCACATAGATATGCATATCTTATTCTATCTATGAATGTATTAGGGATATAATTGAATAGGACAGCCTCATGAGGAGTTCTCTGCATTGATAACTTATTATAATGTGGTATTCTTTTTGGAAAGGATATCTAACTTGACTGAATCAGAAGAGAGTTCATTACCATACAAAGCATCCAAGGAGAACCAAGTCACACCATTAGAGAATACTGAGCAAATCACTCAAAAGTGGGCATGCCAACAGTGACTTAAAGAAGTGACCCACATCAGAAAAGGCAATACTGTAGACAACAAATTCCAAGAGTTTCCTCTAGAAGGTAAGAATGATCTTATCGTTTCCTACCTGATTGATCTTTTGAATTTCCAGAAACTTCTTATTCTGCAAAATGACTTCGACTTCGAAACTCATATCTCCTCAGAATTCCTTTCTCCTAGAGTCCCTACCTGCTGCTGGCTGGAAAGGGAAGTGGGACAGACTTCTGGGAGTTCTTCCCTGTCCCTCTGTTTGAGGAGGGCACCCATGAAATTTGCCTTGTCATTTATCACTTGACTGAATATCTGGATTTTATGATCTCCAGCTAACTCCCCAGAATAGTGAAAAGTTATGGAGAAAGGACATTAGAAATAAAATAAAACACTGACTTCCTATTTTTGGCTAGAGTTCAAAGTAAAGCCCTACATGATCTTTATTTTCATCAAATATCAATTTCCAAAAGACTTAGAAGATGATCATTTGTCATCATTCAACAACTTAAATTTGTGGTACATTGGAAGACAGAGTTGCTTAGATTCCAGTCAGGGTTACAACATAAAATTATTTAAAACTAAAGGAGAGGAATCATAAGAATGATAATGTCATAAAGTCTTTTTTTAGTGTTATAGTTAAATAAAATCAAATGGTGACCATAGCAATATGGAATTATTTTTGACATGAGATTTGGATGAGGTCTTTAAGTCAGAGGTGAGCATGATTGACAAAATGTTGTGGAAATTAATTCAGAAAAAGAGAAGGAATCAAAGCTCTGATCAAGCAAGATATGTAAAAGACATGGTAAAGAGCCTTGCATGTCTACCTTTCTGATTATTTAAAATAAGTAGCTAGAAAGGAGTAATTTATCCTTTTCCATTGAATTTTACAATTAGGCATACAAAGACTCTGTTTTATTCAAAAGCATCTGAAATTTCAACCTAAGTCAAATATGAGAATGTCTGGCAATAAAAAAGGCACTTTCCTTGACTACTTAAGATGTCTTCTGGAACTTATATTGAATTCCTTCTGGAGCATGAAAGGATCTCAAAAAAGCAAAGTTTAAAGTAGATGAAACAACTGATTTCATGTTTTTTTCCTCTACAAACACTATCCTTCCATGGTCTAAAACATGTGCTTTTCCCCCACATTGCTCTAAGGAATGACTTCTGATTTAATAACATTTCTTTCATTCTCTTCCAAAAGGAATAGTTCTGACATCTTTATCCTGTCTGAAAGCATTGGATTGTGTAAATATACTATTATATAGGTATTCTTTTAAAGTCAGTCACTCAACAAGCATTCATTAAATGCTTACTATTTGCCAGGGGAATAATATGCTAAGTTTTGCAGATACAACTTCCCTGAATCCAAAATGTTCTCTTCAAAGGGTAAATTTTGCTTCTTACATCTCTAAAATGTAATGGCAGATTGAGAAATATAATGTCTTTCGAGTAAGATCTGAAAAACAAAGTCTTTCAATATATATTTGTCTCAGTGAGTACTCCATGGTTATAGAATATCTGTACAAGTTTTGCTATATGAATTTAATGGAATATTATTGCACTATAGGAAATAATAAATAGGCGCAACTCAGAAAAAATGTTAGAAGACTTACATAGATTGATATAGATTGAAGCAAGAAAAGCCAAAACAATGTATACAATGACAATAACATTGTAAATGAAAACAATATTTAAGCACATCTAAATGTGATGATCAATATTGTTTCTAGAGGACATATAAAACACAATTCCATTTTTTTTGGTAAATAGATGGACAGTTATATACATATATATATATATGGAATGTCACATATATTGACTGATATAGCCCCTATTGATTGGCTTTGATTAATATTTTTCTGTGTTATAAAAAAATTTAGAAGTTTAGAAAAACATATTTATACAAATACTTGTCTCCTCATTCCCTACCTATGGATTGAAAACAAGAAAAGAATGATACAGCTAGGAGATGTAAATACACTGAGAGTAGCCGAAAGCCTCAAGTTTGTTGTTCAACATCAGAGTCATTTTCAGCCATATACAGTGCTAATGAGGGTCCAGAGGTAGAAGTAAGTTTCTGGAAGAGAAATAGACAGTAACAGGACCAAAAAAGATAAATTAAGAAGGTAAAAAAAAATGTGGTCTGGAAATTGGGCTAAAAAGTTCAATACAAGGATCACAGAAAAAGTCTGAGCACACAAAAGTTGAAAAATTTGCATGTAGTTTCTTATTATGCAAATTAGTGTTTTCATGCTCAAATGCATGAACTTGGATCTACTTTCTATTTAAACTAGCTTTTGAACAGTTCTTTGTCCTGACTGTCTCATTGCTCCCTATGAAAATAGGTATCTTTAAATGGGAGGGAGTCACCATGTCTGACCTAAACTAAAAAGAACAAACAACAAACTCCCAGTGAGTTCATTTTGTTAGAGTAAATGTTTATTTTACGGCTTTTTAAACAAAATTTGAAAGATTCTTTTAAACTAAACTCTTACTGATTTTTCTTTCCAAAGGCATGAGAAATTAGAAAAACTTTAGTAAATTTTGTTACAATGTTTTCTAAGGAACTTTTAATACAATCTCTGGCTACCAGAAAATTAAGCATGAAACTATAGGAATTCATCTTTTTTGAACCAAAGAGAAAATGTCAGTAGTCATAGCTCACTTTACATTGGAAGCAAACATTCTAAAGAAAATTATATCAAAAAGCTTTCAAGTCCATATCAATATCTGTAATTCACAAATAAATGTTAAATGTTCTTATATAGAAAAAGTAAGATTCTTTTACCCTTAGTAAATATCCTGCCCATGAGCATTTGTCTTGTAAAAGAGAGCATCCAAAGAGTAGGAATGAAGGCAGTTCAGTGATTTGCTTCCTCAGAACCCCAAAGGCCTCAAGAGTGTGTCTTAAAAAGAATTTTCTTACTTCCTCGGAATTATCACAGTGCTCTTCACCCAGGGGAGGTGCTTAATGGATTTTTATTGGATGTTTATAGTTGGTTGCTGCCTTACTGTCAAAGTCTTATTGTTGCTGCTTACTGATGAGCCAAAATTTAATGGTTTTACTTCAAATTCATGGTCATAGTAAATACTAACAATTTTTCATGTGATAAAATACCACCTTCTTAATGAAATGAAATATTACATAACAACATCTTTGAGTGTTTCACTGAATTAACAACTCTATTAGCCTGAGTTTTTCTCTTTTTCACATGGAGGCAAATCACCAGGCACAGCATGAGAGGGGGACAGGCAGAGATAAGTCCAGGATTCTCTCTACATTTATTTTTCAGGAATAATAACTGATAGGAAGAGTCAATTTTATGAAATTTCTTGTTTGTTAAAATAGAGCTAACAGCAATGAGGGGAAATGACTGGATCAAGTGTGACATAAGAAAAAAAACAAATAATGGAAATTCAGATTAATAAAAATTTGTATAAACTGATATGAAATGAAGACATCTAATTGATTCAGGAGTTAAGATGACCCAAGTTTAAATCTGGTCTTAGACATTTACTAGCTATCTGATCCTAGGCAATTCATTTAACTCCAATCTGCCTCAGTTTCTTCATCTATAAAATGATAATAATAATAATAATAGCACTTACCTCCCAGAATTGTGAATATCAAATAAGATAGTATTTTTAAATGTTTTGAAAACCTTAAAGTGCTACATAAATGCTAAATATTATTATTATTAGAGAATTAGGAAAACAATCAATTAAATATTTATTAAGTACCTCTTGTGTGCTAGGCACTGGGTATATAAACACAATGAATGAAAACTCTTACTCTCTCAGAATTTTTTTTTTATTCTATTCACATCCCCTCAAAGAAGTTAACATGTGCTTTCATAAATATAAAGAAAATAAATACAAAGCAGTTAGAGGAGGAAGGGCACTAGTAGTTTGGGGGACCAGGAAAAATATCTTGTAAAAACTGATGCTTGAACAGGGTCATGAAGGAAAAGAGGAATTCTATGAGGTAGAGGTGAGATGGGAGTACATTTTAGGCCTGATTAGTGAAAAGGCACAGAGAGAGCTAAGGGTTAAGGACAGAGAGGCTGGTTGAATGTGACTACAAGAGAAGTAATATATATAATGAGACTAGAAAGGATGAGACTAGATTGTGAAGGTCTTTAAAAGCCAAACAAATGAATTTATATTTTATCATTCAAGCAGTAGAGAATCCCTTGAGTTGAGAAATCACTTTCTGTACTGTGATTTCTATGATCCCTTTCTGTTCAATATGGAATATGACCATTAAAATAAAGTCAAGGCAGGGGCAGCTGGGTAGCTCAGTGGATTGAGAGCCAGGCCTAGAGACAGGAGGTCCTAGGTTCAAATCCAGCCTCAGACACTTCCCAGCTGTGTGACCCTGGGCAAGTCACTTGACCCTCATTGCCTACCCTTACCAAGGAACTAATACACAGAAGTTAAGGGTTTAAAAATATTTTTTAAAAAAGTAAATAAATAAATAAAGTCAAGGCAAATGCAGAGGTGTTTCATGACTTATTAAGTAACAGTCATGTTGAGAATTAGCAGTGAAGATTCAGTGGAATTTAAAAATTCTTTGGGATTCCTTCTTATTATTAGGCAATGGGGAAGGAAGGATTGTTCTCATTAAGGTCTGGCAACCAATTGCATTTATTTTGTTTACATGCCCCAGTGGCAAACAGTCATCAAAACCAAAATTCTGCCTCATCTTTCTTTTTAACTTCCAGTTTTCACTAGAACATAAAATCTTACAAAGCAAGTTGTGTCCTCCTGAATTTTCCAGCTGGTCTTAGCTGCTTTAAGAAACCTGAGCAGCTGGGTAAATTCCTTAATAAACACGCCACTGATCAGTAAAAGTCAAGACTCTTCGAAAGCAATAAAAGATGTGAGAAGGCTAGAGTTGCCAAACGAATTTTTCTTCACTGACTATAACACTAAGTCTCAGATATCTAGTCTCCCATGAAATTCCAATGCTCACCCATTCCACATACTTCTCCACCAAGTCTGAGAGAAAATTCCATCTTTTAATGATTAAAAAAAAAAGAAATACATTCATTTGGGCCCACTCAAGAGTAAGTCTATCACTCTAAACAATTACCCTAGTGCAAATATTAATAATATGGAAATAGGTCTTAATCAATGACACATATAAAACCCAGTGGAGTTGTATGTTGGCTATGGGAGGGGGTTGGGAGGAGAGAAGAGAAAGAACATGAATCATGTAACCATGGGAAAATATTCTAAATCAATTAATTAAATAAATAAACTTAATTTTTAAAAAGTATATCTAGGGCAGCTGGGTGCTCAGTGGAGTGAGAGTCAGGCCTAGAGACAGGAGGTCCTAGGTTCAAACCCGGCCTCAGCCACTTCCCAGCTGTGTGACCCTGGGCAAGTCACTTGACCTCCATTGCCCACCCTTACCACTCTTCCACCTATGAGACAATACACCGAAGTACAAGGGTTTTAAAAAAAAAAGTATATCTATCAATAATATTAGTAATATATGACAGCTAGGTTGCATAGTAGTTAGAGAGCCAGACCTGGAGTTGATAGAACCTGAGTTCAAATCTGGTCTCAGATATTTCTTAGCTGTGTGGTTCATTTAACTCCAATTTCTTCAGTCCTGAATGACTGTTCATGAATCATTTCGGATGTTCTGGGCAAAGATACTAGAGTCATGTGCCATATTCTTCTCCAGTTTATTTCACAGATATGGAAACTGAGGCAAATAGGGTTAAGTGACTTGGTCAGGGTCACCCAGATAGTAAGGATCTAAGGCCAGATTTGAACTCAGGAGGATCAGTCTTCCTGACCCCAAGCCCAATCCTCTATCCACTGTACTACCTTGCTTATTAGTAGAGGCAGATATTTAGAAAAAGCAATTTCTCCAAGCCCTAAAACCATTCCATAACCAACTGCAGAAGCAATTTCTATAGTACATATTGTTCCCTTTCCATTTGCTTGCATTCAGCCCTCCTAACAGAATTACTTACATAGGGAAAACAGCAAATTCAGAGGGAGTAAGAAATACAGTGATTTGGGCAGATGGGAGAAATAGGGGAAAGGTTCACCAGCTTTATTAGCTCCATCCTGTCCTTTCCAGATATGCCTCCAAATTGATTTACATACTGAGGAACATTCCTTTTCTACTCACCACCTTAATTGTTTGACTAAGAGCAAAACCTATGATGATTTGAAAGTGACCCAGGCTCACCATTCAGGAATATGTCCAAATTTTAAAAGAATTTGGGAAGATGACTTGGATAACAGTTTTGACTGAAACCCTGAGTGACAATAAGATGAAAAGAACTCAAAAAGTTGGCTTGCAATTGCCTTGGGGCTTCTTTAGATAGGCAATCTACTGTAACTAGCTAGGGTATGCATCACAAACAATACAATCACTGGAGTTATAAACTGGGGGAATAGGGGAAAAGATATCACAACTCTGAGGACATAAAGATGGAGACTGCCACTCAGTTAAAAAACCTCATCACTAGAGAAGACCAGCAAATATCAGCAGAGAGTAGAAGCTACTCAGGACAGATACCCAGAAGTGTCAAAAGGGAATTCTTTACTCTATTGTCTATCCTGAGTTAACACTAACTTAAGTACCCCTACTTAGTACCTCACTAGACTGAAGACAGAATTAACTCTCCTTTGTCTACTTTTAAATTGAATCAACAAAAGATAAAATACCCTACTTATTAAATACCCTCACCCTAGTAGGTGAGAAGCTAACAAGGTACTTAGAGAATTCACACCTCAGTCAGCCAGGAATCTGTGAACTCTTTTGATGAGTATTCACCTCTCCAGGAGAGAAGTGGTTCCCACAAACACTGCCCCTGAACAGAGCTGAGCAATTTGGAAGCTGTGATTGGCCCTTGTGAAGAGGGGAAGGGACAAGAAGCCACTATAAAAGGTCCTGAATTTCTGGGGCTTGGGAAGTTGACTCCAAGAAGGAAGTGGGCTTCAAGAAGAAGGTCAGCTCAAGGAAAAAAGTCAGCCTCAGGAGTCACCTTCAACTCCAGTCATCATCTTGACTTGCCTATTGGAGGGAACTTGAATGAGTGGATAACTGGCTTTCCTTTCCTGTCTTCTAGAGAGAGTTTAATTCTGGTTGAAGGTCAACAAGTCCTAGCTGAGTCGAGCACCAGAGCAATATTTAGTTAGATAGATTAATGTCTTCTCTATCCTTTTGTATTTCTCTGCTTTCACTCTTTCCACCTCTTTTGTAAATAAAACTATTAAAGTCATTTCACCTTTGAGCAATAATACCTTGAATTGGCAACCACCATTATTATTTATAATTTTCATATATTTTAGTCAAACCATTAAAATTTAATTCTTACAGAAGAAAACAGAAATGCCTCACAAACAAAAAGCAAAGAGTAATGCAATGACATCAGTAAAATAGATCTAATACCTTGAAGCACTGTAGGCATGATTCACTTTGGCTGCACACATTCCCTGGCCACACATGTTCTCTGCATGTTTGTCCTCCATGTTTATTCTCATATAGATTTCTTGGTCACATGTGCATGGCTCCCCTCTCCCACTGGTGATAGGATAAACTGTTGAACAATGTGCCTGTCTGAATATCAGGGAAATATTTCTTATCACCTATTTTGCTATGTTGAAAGATTAAATGTATTTCACTTTTACTTTAAATTGACGTGTCCTATGATTGATTGACCTAAAGAAGGCAGATATGTCAGTGTGAACGTGATTTTGAGTGGATGATGATTTACAAAGTGCCTTAACTTTGGGATAGCTCTTTGTGGATCTGTCATGAATGGAAATTAGCAGTCACGGTGAATAGCATTCTAGAATTGGATTTAGACATGAATTTGAATCTTTTTTTCAGACACTGTATGAACCCTGGGCAAGTTACTAACTTCTGTTGCTTCAGTGTCCTCCTCTGTAAAACAGGAATAGTAATAGCACCTACCACCCAGAACTGTAAGGATAAAGTAATATTTATAAAGTACTTTGCAAACCTTAAAATGCTATATAAATGCTAGCTATGTCCTTATATCCACAAATTATTATACATACTCACTATTAATTGGGGGTATAGTAACTTTTTTAAATTTAACACCTTCAGGCTAAAATAAAACTCTGTGAAATCTAAAAGCATGAGTAGAACTTTGATTTGTTCAAGTTTTGCACATTTGAACTTAAAAAAGAATTAGCTACCATTTGGGGCAGCTCCTTCATAGTAGAGGAAAGAGTTGTTTTGAAGAGCAAGGGATTAAAAAGGAAATTAGGAGGGGGCAACTAGCTAGGTGGTTCAGTGGATAGAAAGCCAGATCTAGAGATGGGAGGTCCTGCATTCAAATCTGGTCTCAGACACTTCCTGGCTGTGCAACTCTGCGCAAATTATTTAACCCCCATTGCCCAAACTTTAACATTCTTTTGCCTTGGAAACAATACACAGTATTGATTCTGAGACAGAAGGTAAGGGGGATAAAAAAAAGAGGAAATGAAGTGATCGAAAGAAATATAACAGATAAGCTATATGTAAAGTCTTTCCCAGTATCAGCGATAATCACCACAGTCTGGTGATGAGTAGTGGTCACAGATTTAGAAAAGCCTGTTCCCTGTGGGGATAGACACTGATCAACATCTAAAGTGCTTTCTTCCTAGAGTGCATTTCACACTGATTCTTCAGCTTTTCTGCTCACAACACCCTTTTCTCATAAAGCAGGATGTATATGCATATATATATATATATATATATATATATATATACCAGTAAAACACATCACATACTTTGAAGCACTGTAGACATGAATTCCTAGGTTTCCTGTGTGCATATACATCCTGTTTCATGAGAAAATTGTTGTAAGCAGACAAGCTGATGTGTGTGGATATGCATGTATGTGTGTGTTTACATTTTTTCTTACCAAACCTATGATTTCATTAGTATGAGGAGATCCTGGTGACGAGTTCTACCAGTGCAAGCAACTGTTTTTTTCTGAAACAAAAACTTTCTAAAATATTTGTATAACTATATTTTATGTAATGGGTTTCTTTTGTAATCCTATGGATTTTATTTTATGAATTTTGAAATGTTCTAAAAAGACATCCACAGGTTACACCAGACTGCCAAAGAGGGCTATGTTCAAAAAAGGTTAAGAATATGTAACTTACAAATGGTAGAGGTGATGTGGGAAAATTGGGACACTAATGCACTGTTGGGATTGCAAACTGATTCTACCATTTGGGAGAACAATTTGAAATTATGGTCAAAGGGATCTAAAACTGCATACCCTTTGATCAAATATCACTACTAGGTCTATATCCCAAAGAGATCAAAAGAAAAGTGGAAAGGACCTATTTATACAAAATTACTTATTGCAGCTTTTTTTGGTGATAAAAAAAAGACTTAAAAATTGAGAGGTTGTCCACCAAAGGAGAATGCCTGAATAATTTGTGGTATATGGTTGTAATGGGATATTATTATGATATAAGAAATGATGAGCAGGATGATTTTGGAAAAACATGGAAAGATTTATGGGAACTGATGCAAAGTAAAGTGAGCAGAACCAGAAGAACACTGTACACAGTAACAGCAATATTTTGATAAAAAACTATTAATGATTTAGTTATTCTCAGCAATTCAGTAATCCAAGATAATCCTAGAGATTCATGATGAAAAATGCCATCTGCCTTCAGAGAAAAAAGTGATGGAGTCTGAATACAAACCAAAACATACTATATTTCACTTTCTTCTTTCTTTCCTTTATTTTGTTTGTGATCTCTTCTACAAAATGACTATTGTAAAAAAATGTTTTATATGATATTGCTTTCTGTCTCAGGGAGTGGGGAAGGAGGGTGGAAAGGAAGAAAAGAATTTGTAATTCAAAAAAACTTAATTAATGCTAAAATTGTTTTTACATGTAATTGGAGAAAATAAATTATTATATTTTTTTAATCTCTATCTTAGAGAGCTGCCTAAGGCACAGAGAATTTAGGTGAATTGTCCAAGGTCACATGGCCAGTATTTGTCAAATGTCTGATTTGAACTCGTATCTTTCTTTTTTAAATATATTCATTTAATTGATTAATTTAGAATGTTTTCAATGGTTACATGATTTGTGTTCTTTCCCTCCACCTCCCATAGCCAATGAGCAATTCCATTGGGTTTTACATATATCATTGATCAAGACCTATTTCCATATTATTGATATTTGCAATAGAATGATTGTTTAGAGTCTACATCCCCAATCTTTTCCCCATTGAACCATGTGATCAAGGAAATGTTTTTCTTCTGTATTTCTATTCCCACAGTTCTTTCTCACCAATCCCTCAGATTTGTCCTGGGTCATTGCATTGCTGCTAGTACAGAAGTCCATTACATTCGATTGTGCCACAGTGTATCAGTCTCTGTTCTGGCTCTGCTCCTTTTGCTCTGCATCAATTCCTGGAGGTTGTTTCATGAACTCATATCTTTCTGACTAAGAAATTAATTTTCTTTATAGTGCACCATGATGCTAAAACAATCTCAACCTCTCTTTCTGTGTGTGTCTGTGTATGTGTATGTGCATCAGTACGGAGTAGTGAATAAATTAGTCCAATGGAGAACAAGATCTGATGGATGCTACCAAGATGGGAAAACACCAAGCAGATCTGGTGATAAACCGTCATCTGAGGAAAATCCAACTAAGTTTAGAGAAGTTCATTAATAGGAAGCTACCACATAATAAAATGTATTTTGGTCACAGCCAACTCATATAACCATGTACTAAGGTATGGAGGGAGATATGATCTATATGAATAAAAGGGATAGCCACAGTAATAAAACCCTAGCTTTTTTGCAGAGCAGCATGATGGCTTGAGTATTGACCATGGCATCAGAAAGACTAGTTTGAATTCCATCTTAGCAATTATCTGGGTGTCCTTGGGTAAATCACTCAACCTTTCTTAGTCTCATTTTCCCCATCCATAAAATGGAAAACTAATACTTGTGGGCAATTATCTCTCAGGATTGCTATAAGGATCAAATCGGATAATTTATGTGTTTTATAATCTTAAAGTGCTATATAAAGTAAGTTATTATTGAAGTTTATAGATATGTCTGTATATACATATATATGTTTTTATGCATTATGTGTGTATTATATACTGTGATAATTAGATTAAGTCTACACTGTCCATCTTTAGATTTAGTCACCAAAGGTGAGAACACCTCCAGTTTTGGGAGGTCCATAACCCACGTGTTCTAGAGTGGGTGACAATCAGAATTGACTGACCGCCCCCTAGGCGTCCTAAGAGAAGCATCTATTGTGATTGGACACACAAACTAGGAGAAGAGGCACAGGAAGTGACACATAAGTGACCCCTTTAAAAGGAGAAGGTCTTCTGCTGGAGAGAGGTCTTCTGGTGAAGAGGGCTGCTGGTGAAGGAGCTCTTCGGAGTCTTCTAGTTTTCCTGGTTTGTGGAGGAGTGCTGGCTGGAACACTGAGACCTTGATGAGACTGCTTTCAATATCTTCTTTACAAGTCCACGTGGTGAGTTTAAAGACTGAAATCTTCCTGAACTTCTCTTAAGGAACTTCCCTTTAATAGACCGGGCCTCTGGCCCTCTAACTGTCAGCTGAGGGTTAATTAGATATACCTGGATTAATTAGAGGATTGTAGTAATTTACATACTGTGTTAGATTCTTATTCCTTATTTCTTCTACCTTTTCTTAATTGAAAATAAACTTCCATGAAGTCAATTTTGACTTGAGATAATTCTTGAGGATGGATAATTGTTCAATCCTCTGGAGACTACCTTCTAATATATTGATAGTTGTGCAATGGACTAGAGTCAAGAAAATCTCTACAATATGGCTCCAAAATATCTTTACAGCATTATATATTGCTATCCTTCATGCATCCAATATTTCAAATAAAAATACCTTACTGCATGCTCCCCAAACTTTGTTTTCCATCTTGGTCTCCAATCATTTGCACTGGCTCTCTTTCATACCTGGAATGCATCCCCACCTTATCTCCACCTATTAACATCCTTAGCTTTCTTCAAATCTTAACTTGTCTCATCTTTTATATGAAACCTTTCCTTCTGACCCATCTTCTCTTTCTAACAGATAATTGATGGCATCAGAGTACAGACAAATTTCTCCTATTTCTTTTTCTTTCTATCTTTTTTAAAACACAGCTAGCGGAGAATTTTGTTTTTCATGACTACAAATATTTGTAATAGCTTTTGTTTTTCTTGCCTTTTCAGTGGATTAGGGAGTGAGGTGGGGAAAGGATAGAATTCAGAACTGAAAATAAACTTTATTTTAAAAAAGAAAAGAAAATGCTTTGAAAACCATAAAGTATCATAAAATATAGGTATTATGCATTTGATTTTAAAATCTGTGACACTGAATAAATATACATGGAATGCAATGATCCAGGACAATCCAGAGGAACTTATAAGAAAGAATGTTATCCACATCCAGAGAAAGGACTCTATGAGTAGAAACACAGAAGAAAAACATATGATCAATCATATGGTTTGATGGTGATAATAATTAGGGATTTTTACTTTAAATGATAACTCTATTGCAAATATTAATAATATGGAAACCGATTTTGAGCAATGACACATGTAGAACCCAGTGGAACTGCTCATCAGCTTGGAGGGGAGAGCAGGGAGGGAAAGAACATGAGTCATGTAAGCATGGAAAAATATTCTTAATTAATTAATTTTTAAAGAAATAAATGTTGATTTTTAGATCTAAAATTCACAAAACCCTTTCTTTCTTCCCTCCCCAGTTTTTAATACTTTATCATTTTTTTCTTTCTACATCTTTCTTCTCTCCTTTCACCTCTCTTTTCTATTTCTCTCTACTCTATTGATCTTCTCTCTCCTCTCTGTCTTTTTTTCCTTTCTCAATCTCTCCCCTGTCTAACTCTCTGTCTCTGCCTCTGCTCTCTCTGACTTTCTTCTCTTTCTGTTTCTCTCCATCATCAAATAATCTAGTATTTACTCAGATTACCTCCAGATAAAATGTAAATTCCTTGAAAGACAAACCAACCATAAACTTGAATTCAAGAGAAGGTACCATTATCACAATAGTCCCAAGCTAATTTTAGAGTGGAAAAAAAATTGAACTACATATGGGAACCTTATATATTCTCGTCCTTTTTTGTTTTACTTTTTTGCAGCCATTATTTAATAGTTACCATCTGATCTAAGACTAATTAGCCTTTAAGTAATAGGATTAAGAAACTCTGGTTTAAAAGCATTTTGTTTTGAAGAAGTAAAACTTAATATCCCCCAAAAATTTAACAAACAAGAATCTTTCACAACAAAAAACATATCCTCCATTTAGTCTCAAGAGATAGTTTTTAAATAGTTTAAAATGGGGATTAAAAATTAGTTTAAAAGAACTCTACTTTGCTTTCCCACAAGATTGAGACCATATTTGGTCGTTCTGAACCATCATCAGTATTTCAAATACAGCTGAGAAAATGAAAACTAAAAGATGAAAATAAGAAAATGAAAAAAGTAAAGCACAGACACTAGCCTCCCTCTACAATGTCTATTGGATAAAATTGCAATTAAGTTCTTAGGAGACAATGGATACTCTTTCATTCATAAAACTAAAGATAATATATCTTGAGGGCAGCTAAGTGGCACCATGGATAGATAGCTCAGCCAGGAATTAGGAAGACCTAAATTCAAATCTAATCCTAGACATTTACTAGCAATGTAAACACCTGGGCAACTCGCTTAACCCTATATGTCTCAGTTTCCTCGTATATAAAATAAACTGGGGAAGGAAATGGCAAACCACTGTAGTATCTTTGCCAAGAAAACCCTAAAAGGGGTCACAAAAGTTGAATACTATTAAAACCAAATAAACAACTATATCTTGGACTGAATTCAAAATCAAAGAGACAATTGAGTGAGGATAAGCATTTACTAGAAAGAGTCCTAGGGCTAGAGTCAGAAAAAAAAATATGGAGCTCATCCTGCCTTATTTATCAGCTATGTGATAAAGAGTAACTAAAACTTGAGCTCTCTGGGCTACAAAACACAAAGTGATAAAACCTATAGTTGCAGGATTTCTATGACAATCAAATGAGAAAATCTATGGAAAGTACTTAGTAAACTTTAAATCTCTCTATAAATATACTATTATCAAGGAGAAGAAAATGCATACAGTATGAAGTAGTAATAGAAATTCAGATATCATAAAATCATAGAATTCAGAATTAATCCAACCCATCCACTTTACAAACAAGAAAAACAAAGTTTAGTGGTATAGGTAGCTTCTTTCTTGTCCAATGCCTAGTACTACTTCTACAGACTACTCTCATAATGTAAGACTTCATGATATTGATGAATCATGGATGAAGGCTAAATAGAATTGGATCCATTTATTGTTTATTACATACTATCCATATGACACCATCCATATGACACCAATTTGAGGAGACTGTCTTCCTCAGTCAAAGAAACATTTGTACTAAATATAATATATTGTAACCCTTTTTGGTTAAATTTTTTGTGATCATAGTTTTCTTCAATGTATGCAAACCCTTAGTTTGCCTGTTAAAAATTCAATAAACTTTTGTCTCTTTTGCAACCTTTGCAAGAAGCTTCACTTGATTGACTTTGCTCCTATCCCCACCTCTATCACTTTTAATATATCTTGAGGTCTTCCTTGGACCAATTATGACCATCTGCTCAATACAGGGCTCCCATCCAGATAACAGCTATTTGTGTCATAGCTGCTAAAGGTGTTGAATATGTACCAAGACAAGGTCTCCAAAACATAATCATGAGCTCAGAAAGACTGTACACTAGCTTATTCACTTATATCCGAGGTAATCAGTGATGCCCTAATCTTTATAGCCCAAACAAAAGTAAAAATTTACTGAAAAGTTACATTAGAAATGAGGCTTTTTCTGTGACTAAGCTAGAACAATTCAGCCTCATCTCTCTCTACTTCCAAAGAACTTTTCTGCTGAAGAGCACTTCCATCAAAGATTCCATGTCAGTTATTCTACACAAGTGTGGAAGCTGTTATCACAGATCCAAGAGAAACACTGAAGGCAGTCAACTTGTATTTGGCTAGCTGAGTTATGTCCTTAGGTAAACATCACTTGATACTCTACTTGATCTTAGTTAAAAGGTCGAGAAGTGACAATAAACATCACTTGAGCACATAAATTATTTGTTGTGCTCTTTTTGTTTGTTAATGGTGTAATACTAATTTTCCCACATCACCATTCATATAGAGAAACTTTACTGATAATGATGTAGAGAATAGGTAACAGAAAATAATCACTCTCCAACCTCTGAAATTAGCCACTCTACCGTAGAACATCCAGTAAGTTTGTGATTTGCCCAAAATGTTGGATATCATTTGTTATTTAAATTATTTAATATATAGTGATGTTTATCATAGGTTAAATCTTTGGCACAAGTGATCTTTCATAGTCAAACTTGGGCATGTGATATCAATATGCTATAGTGGAATGTGCACTGGAGTCAGAATCAGGAAACCTACCTTTAACATAATCTATTTGTGAAGAAAATGGCAACATTTAGTAGAAAGTAACCATAGCTAACTATATCCCAAGCTTCCTGTCACAATAGAGACTAATAAAGATACAAAGCTGCATCCCACATTGCTAATCCTAAGAAAGTAAAGGAATGAAGAGTCAGAGGATGGGAAGGAAGGATGGAAAAATTACAAAGCCCAACTTGGGCCTGGACACCTGACTGACCAGAGAAATCTTTGTAGTTGTCATATACACCATCACTCACTATACAACTTTTGTTTGAGAGCTATTCTACTAGGGGATTACAACATGGTCACAGATAAATAAATGCAGAATATATAGGCAAAACACAGAGTGATGAATGGGTAGAGAAATGTTAAAAACTAGGGCAATAAAGAAGGCAATGAAGCATCGGAACTGAGCCTTGAAGGGGCATTGGAGCTTCAAGAGGAGAGAGAGCATTCCAGGCATCAAGGGACAATCTGTGCAAAGATAAGGAGATAGGAAAAAAGAAAGTCTTATTTGAGATCCCTCTCAATTCTTAATCTCTAAACCTTAAACAAATCAATTCCATTTCAGTGAACTTTTTCTCTGTGTGTAAAATTAGGCAATTGATCTAGAGCAGAGGATAACTTATTTATGAACTTCTGAAAAAATATTTTATAATTATATTTCAATATAATTAATTTCCTTTGTAATCCTAAGTATTTTATTTTATGCATTTAAAAACATTATTCTAAGGAAGGGTACATAGACCATCCCCTAGACTGCTCAAAGGGTCTCTGGCACACAAAAAAAGGTTAAGAACCCTGGTTCTTGATGACCTATAAGGTATTTAATAGTCTATGATTCTATAAAAAAAATTTTATTATGCTACATAATTCTGGACTTAAATCATTTTTCTTGAATATAGATTAAGATTTCAAATATTCCAGACAGAAAGCCACCAGCACAAAGTACTGGAAAATGAGTTGCTTTCATTAGAAGTTTTAAAATCCTTATGCTATTTTAATTTATAGTTCAAAAGTATTGTTTCCTTGAACGTTTCAGCAGTGTTTCCATTCTCTCAGCCTTTGTCCACATAACAGAAAAGAACTTCTTGGAAAAGGAAAAAGGCACTGCATAAACTGATGTTGTGGAAAAGTTTTGATGACTTTTTTTAACCATTGAGTCACATTTGATTAGTAGTATGGGGTCTCTCCATGCTTCTGTTACTTCTATTACTTCCTTCTCTCCTTGGAAATGGAAAGGAAAAGACTGATCACTATGCACTCATGGGGCTGTGGTTATAAGGAATCAGAACAAGCAAATCTTACTTCAAATGGGAACCAGATATGCAAGAAGAAATCTTTCAGGCTACATGAACATTTTTAGAAGAGGAAACACACATAATTTTTAAGATAATTTGAAGTATTCTAAGTGTTCAATAATATTCAAGATGGATAAATTATTTTTAATTTTTTTAATTTGTATTGTCATGCAAAACACACTTCCAAATTGATCATTGTTGTAAGAGCACACTAATACATAATCAAAACCCCCAGATAAAACCAAAGATACACTGATGTGAAAGACAGCTCCAACATTTCTTTCTCTGGAGGTAGATAGCATTCCCCTTCATAAATCTTTCAGGATTATCCCAGATCAATGCATTGCTAACAGTAGCCAAGTTTTCACAGATAATCATCATCCAATATTGCTGTTATTGTGTACAATGTTCTCCCAGATGATGGATAAATTAAAGCAACTTTGAGATTTACCATTTCTCATTAATGAAGCTGGCAAAAAAAAAGTTATGTGAAAAGGATATGCCTCTTTATAGTAAGATGCTCTAATCCTTGATATTTTATTCAGGTGAGGATGCATCTTTAAGTGACAGAATCAGTCAAAGCCATGAATGATTCCTAGATAACTCTATTGACTGAATCAATAAAAGCATGAACTATGTGCAAACAATCTGGGCCAATAAAGCATGGAAGAAGTGAAGTATTTTGAGCCACTAGATGAAATCAATTCATGAAATGTAATGGGATTGGTTAAATTATATACATCTCTGAACCTAAGTGTATAAAAGGAAATTCTAGTAAAAGAATTCTAGCAACTGCTTCAGGATTGTAATGAGAAGACAGATCCCCTAAAATACTTGTACCTGTACTAGATGAAAGGGAATAGCAGGGTCAGCCCAGAAGTGTCAAAT
This sequence comes from Gracilinanus agilis, assembly GCF_016433145.1. NCBI lineage: Eukaryota > Metazoa > Chordata > Mammalia > Didelphimorphia > Didelphidae > Gracilinanus > Gracilinanus agilis. The sequence continues at coordinate 18,218 of NW_025399407.1, forward strand.
TCCCCACATCCATTGCTATGTCATTGGAGAGGGTTGGCCAGTAATAAACAATGCATCCTGTAAGGAACAGAGAAAGGACAAACTTGATACCCAGAAGAAAGACACCTTGTTAGAGAGAGGAACAGCAGCTCAAGCACTTTGAAAAGGTATGACCCTCAAAGAGCTACATGCCAGGAAAACTTCATGAGAATTCCACAAAGAGAGAAAAAGACTTCCATCTCACCAAACACTGCAGATTACCTCTTTGCCACATCCCTATTATTTCCTAGCCTCTGAATGTATTTGTGGCAGAATGCTGTCGACTTCAGGGAAAAAAATATTGTACCAATTGTTTTACTGTGATACATAAATACATACCTCTTTCTAAAAGTGAATTAATTCTGGCTAGCCAATTGATATCAACTAATAATTAAGAGGGAACACACAGGTGGGACTCATGAGTATTAAAAGTGATAAGCACAGGGGGCAGCTGGGTAGCTCAGTGGATTGAGAGTCAGGCCTAGAGACAGGAGGTCCTAGGTTCAAATCTAGCCTCAGACACTTCCCAGCTGTGTGACCCTGGGCAAGTCACTTGACCCCCATTGCCCACCCTTACCACTCTTCCACCAAAGAGCCAATACACAGAAGTTAAGGGTTAAAAAAAAAGTGATAAGCACTGGATTACTGCTAGAACCCTGAGGGGAGAATTGCCCTCTTGATACCCAACTTTCTAATCCAGCATAAATAGAGAGAGTGAGCCCCAAACCTAAACTTCATTTAAAATCAACAAAACTGAATAATAATATGCTGGTGGGACTATATACAGCATGAAAGAGGTAGATCATTAATTGCTGATGAAATTATAAACTTGTAGGATCTTTAGGGACGGTAATCTAGAAATTAAAATCACAAAAAATAGTCACACATTTTTATCTAATAATTTCATTCTTGTGAATGTTATAAAAACAAAACTAAATTTTAAAGCTTTATTCAAAATAATATGTGAATTCCTTAAGGAAAGGAACCATTTTATTTTTCTCTTTGTATCTCCTATAGTCACAGTGCCTTGCACAGAGTAATATATGTTTCTTGAATAGGTTGAATTAAATTTTCATGGAAGCATTATTTGTAATTAAAAAAACAAAATTACATAATCTAAATGTTCTCACAATAGGAGAATGATTAAATTGTATCATGTTAATATAAGGAATTATTATCAACTTACAAAGAATCCAATGAAAGACCATAGGAAGTGACTGAAAAGTTATAATATTTATGCATGTAAATTCATTTATTTAAATATAAACTGTTACAAAGCAAATTTATTTAGTTGTAATAATATTTTGTATTAAATCTAGATTTTTAAAAATGCTTACAGATTATTTCAAACTAATTTATTTTGCTCTAATAAGAAAGTTTAGTTTTCAGGTTGCAAAAAGAGAAAAATCAGCTTGGCTGGCTAGTGCTCATCACTATAATATAACAATAGTTACCTATTCCTGCTTCAGAGAAGTTATCCCATGGTGCCCAAGATAGATAGATAGATAGACAGATAGACAGATAGATAGATAGATATTTTATCCATTTCTATACTTAATCCATTCAGGGACTCCCTGTTATCATATTAGTCAATTGAGCTGACTAATTCACCTCAAACAAATTTATCAAAGACTTGTTGATAAGGTGCAATGACAAGTTATTAATTAATTATGGGAGATCTTATCTAGAAAAATAATTAGTCATTTGAACAGAACAGTATGACTTAATGGGCAGCACAGCTAGTACAGTGGAGAAAATGCTAAGAATCAGGAAGATATGAGTTCAGATCTGGTCTCAGATATTCACTAGCTATATGACCTTAGAGAAGTCACTTAGCCACTGTTTACCTCATTTTCCTCAACTGTAAAATGAAGATAATAATAGCATCTACTTCGTAGAGTTGTTGTCAGGTGAGATAACATTTATAAATGCCTGGCACATAGTAGGTGTTTATATAATGTTTATTCTCTTCCCAGTAAGGATTCAGACGATCAAATTATAGATGATAGAATCTTGGGCCACTTGGTAAGCATAGGATTAGGGTGGTGCTTGGTAAGCACAGGCTTCTAGAATCAAATATAAATTGCTCTGTTTGGCTTTTAAGTCCTTCATAACCTGACTCAACCTATTTTTTCTAACCTTATTATATATTACTCATCCCCTTCTTCCCACATTTTGTGGCCCAGCCAGACTGGTCTTTTTACTATTCCCTAGGTGATACTCCATCTTCCATTTCTGAGACTTTGCAGTGACTATCACTCATGCTTGGAACAAACTCCACCTCACCTTCCCCTCTTAGAATTCCATTTCCATAAAAACTCTGCTCAAGAACAACCAGGAGAACATTGTACATGGTAACATCGTGATTGTACAGTGATCAGCTGTAAATGATCTGACCACTATCGGCAATGCAAGGATCCAAGACAACTCCAAGGGACTCTTTATGGAAAATGCTATCCACATCCATAGAAGGAATCTAAATGCAGATCAAAGCATACCATTTTTCACTTATTTCCTCAAGTTTTTTTATTGTATGTTTGATATGTGTCTTCTTGTACAACATGATGAATATGAAAATGCTTATTACATGATAGTACACATATAACCAATATCATATTGTTTGCTGCCTTAGGGAGGAAAGAAGGAAGGGAAGGAGAGAAAGAATTTGGATCTCAAAATGTCAGAAAAAGAACATTTAATATTATTTCTGTAGGCAACTGTAAACGAATATATAACAAAGTCTTTGGGGGGGAAAAAAGAACTCTAATCAGATAACACCTTCTCAAGGGAACTTGTCTTACTCCCTAGCTGCTAATTTTGTGCTTTCCTCTCACAAAAACAAAAAAACTTGTATTTATTTTTTATATATACTTATTTATGCCAATGAAATCTGCCCCTCTCCTTTACTTCTATAACAGAGATTCTTCACCTTTTATGTGTCATGGATCCCTTTGACAGTCAGATGGAGCCTATGGACCCTTTTTCAGAATTATATTCTTAAATATATGAAAATGCATATGTAAAAAAGGAAACCAATTACATGAAAATATAGTATTTACCAAGCATCGTAGAGCATATTTATAATCCCTGCAATGGGAGAGACTGAACCTGGCATATTACTTGAGTTCAAATTCAATTGCATGGAGCTAAAATTATCAAATACCCACACTAAGTCCAGTATCAATATGGTAGCCCCCAAGAAGGAGTGGGGAAGCAATGGACCAGGCTATCTAAGAAGGTAAACAGGTGGAAACAGAGTGGGTCAGAGCTTCTCTGGGAAGGACTTTGTTCCTCCTAGACATGTATAAATATCCTCATAGGAGAGGAAAGTATTCCAGGAACTTCTGGGAAAGTATTAAGTATATAAGTTCATAAGTAATGGCCTCCCAGATGCAAAGGAGAGAACTGAACCTAAAATGTCAGGTCAATTTTACAACAAAACAATTCTTTACCTTGTTTTCATTAAACTTTTCTTGTCCTATTACTTCCTTGGTCCCACTCTTACCTCAAGAAAAAAAAGAGGGAGAGGGTTAAAAGGATAAATTTTCTCACTGAATGAACCTTTCTTCACTTTTGGCTACATAAATAATGAGGCCATTTGGTCTATTTTAAGGTTCCACTGAGAAGGCAGCTAAGTGACTCAATGGATATTATGCAAGGCCTGAGTTCAGATCTGGTCTCCGACACTTCCCAACTGTGTGACCCTGGGAAAATCACTTAAACCCCTTTCCCTAGCCCTTCTACCTTAGAATGAATATTGATTATAAGACAGACAATAAGGATTTAAAAAAATAAAAAGTTCCACTGAAACCAACTAACTTGTAACTTCTCCTATCTTTCATCAAGGTTTTCTTTCCTTTTCTCTTTCCCTTTTCTCAAAAATAATATTTATTTGTAAAATACTTTAGGATTCATAAAACCTACAGATATTATTTTACATTTACATATTATCTATTTATATACATTATCACATTTCATCCTCACAATAACCCTATAAGGTAGTTGCTATTATTTTCTTTTTAATGAAGAGAAAAATGAGGTCCACAGAAGCTAGGGAATTTACCCAGGGTCATACAACCAGTTAGGGTCAGACATTCAATTTGAAACCAGGTTATCCTGTACTATAGCCCTTTATCCATGGCTCTACTATATTATGAAGGATCTATGTCTTCTTCCAAGTCTCCAACATGCACCAGTCCCCAGGTATAAATGACTCCATAAAGAGGCTGAGTGGATTTACCCAGTGTCTCTTTGAGTGTCTATATATCTGTTTTTTCTTCTTTCTGTCTTCCCCCTCTAGAAGGAATTCCTCTCTGGGACTCATAATTTCCTGCCCCTTAGAAGGCCCTATAGGGCATGACATCTATGCATCTTCCCAATGATGTTAAAGTGTATTCCATGTGGAAGACTATGTTCCAGGTTCATAAGAAAAAAAATTCTATTGCTACTTTTCTAAAATCCTTAGAATGTATTACTTCTTTGATATCATCCAAGTCCATGATAAACTATACTCCTGAAGGTCAAAGAAAAAATTTTAAAAATAGAAAAATGTCCAAAGTAATTTATTTTCCTCTGAATCTCCACATTTCATTGGTGTATATGTTCCACTTTATATTTAATGGATCTGTCTATATTTTACTAGGCTGAGTAGAAGCTCAGGGACTTTATTTTGCAAAAGCTATCAATTTTTATAAAGGCATGTGATGTATGAAGTGTTCATTTAACCTAACTCTTACCTGTGACTCCAAGAAGCTGTAGCATGCCCAGTGCCACACCCCAGTAAAACTGTCTCAGCTGACTAGCTAGACCAGGTAGAGGGTAACCAACCGGCCTTAAATACATCATTGAGTTACGGGAATTGTCCACTCGAGCATATCAAGTCTTCCCCTGGCAGAATGGCCAAATGAGAACAATTTGTTCCTGTGGGGCATGAAAGTGGCTGAAACAGTTACTGTGGAATACTTGGAGCTTGGTAGACATTGAAGATGCTAAGGTCATCCATTGCATCCCAGGCCATCACTAGTCATGTTGACTTTTATCTTGCCATGAGACTTTGATAAATGGAAAAGAAAATGAAGCTCACAATTTTGTGCACCTCTGCCTCACTTAAATCCAATTTACTCACAAGTTAAGATAGGACCCCATGATGTTAATGGTTCTCTTTCTACCAAAGTTTTTACCAACTGGAAGAAATGATAGTTCAAATTTGGTCATTGTTTAAAAAGTACACGAATTATTCAAGTCAAATCTATGAAGTCTAACTCATCACAATGAACTCTGTAACTACTCTGAAATAGCCTATAGAAATCTCTACGGCTCACTTATACTATCCTTAAAGTAAGGAATCCTGAAAGCATTCGTCAGAGTAGGAATATCATGTCTCAGATCTAAAATGGAAAGTCAGTAGTCAAGTACTGGGATGAAGCATGAATAAAAAAGTCCTGAACAAACTAAAGTAATTCCTAGAAACATTTAGCTGAAAGGATTTTCATAGATCAAATTTAAGTTCACATGATACAATTAAAGGTAAGGAATACAAAGGCAGGCTAGATTTTCATCTAATAGGGTAACATTTTTTAAAACAACAGCAACTGAAAGCAATCAAGGGTTGTTTGTCATATAGCCTTAAGAGAAAGAGAGTTTTATGGTAATTTATGAAAAAAACTAAATACTGAGATATGGCTCCCTCTTTGTGGTTATTAAGGAAGAAGCAGATTATAACTATATTAGAAATGGTACAAGATCCTAATGCTTATCTAAAGACAATAGGTCATAAAATATGGCTTATGACAAATTTAATGTATTAGCAAATATTTTGGGGGGGTTGCGAATTAGATTAATTTTCAACTTAAAAGCAAAAAAGTGAAGGGAAATCAGGGCAAATGAATACCAAATAGAGTCTGAAAAACCCTTATGCTCCTAAAAAAACAAAAAGACTCTCTTAGTAATATGATGCTTTCTCTGGGAATATCTCAAAAAATTAATGATTCTTCCAAAGAATTTAATTTCCTCATGCAAAGAATCACAAAGTAAAGTTGGTACGAGAAGAATCAAAACAGGGAACAGGTATAAGGAGCCAACTAAGGTGAAGATATAAACAGAAAAAAGGAAAAGAATAGCAAAAACTTACCCTATTTGTACCAACAGAATTATTGAGCATTATAACATGAAATAAAATTACCAGTTTGAATTTAGACGCCCCCCCTTTGGTTGATTCTAGTCACCTTCAAATAAGGCTGACTTTTTGATTCTCCAGAGTAATATATCAATAATAAATATTGTGAAGAAATCCTGGGCATCTTCTTGTGACTGAAGCTGGGAAAAGAATGGGAAAAGGTCAAAAAACTCACTCACATGTTACAAAGTCATATATGCATAAAGTAGCATCACCCCATGCTCTCTACATACACTATGATAGCTGTGACATGCAGGGTCAGGAAACACTGCTACAAGTGATGGCGGTTTTGACTGTTTGCCTCTTTGGAATGGGAAAAGGAGTCCTCATTTTGAAATGAATTTTGTTCTAATGCCATCTTCTTACTCCTACCCCTTCCCTATCTTTCCTCTTCCCAAAGCCATCAAACAGCCTGTTTTTAGTTAGCCTATGGTCACTAGGTATCATTAGCTAAGGCGGAGAAGCTGCAAGATGGTACAGTCAGCAAATCCCAAGTTTTATATAGCAATGGGGGGAAAAATGAATATTTACAAGGCCAAAGCTGAGTTGCAAAAGGCGGCCATATTCTCTTAACCAATATAAGCAAGAAGATGGAGGTGAAATGAGTGAGTGGTTGAGAACCTGTTTTGTCTTGGCTATCAGTGAGCAATGAGAATATGCTGGGGATGGGATGAGAAATGGCCTTGAATCCTAACAAGAACCTGACTCTGCCCTTGGTGCCCCTATGTAAGCTGTTGTTGTTGTTGTTATTCCTTAGTTTTCAAAGAGGACCAATGACATCACAGGATGGTGTCTTGACTTACCCCTGAATTGGATTTCAATGAGGCAGAGATGCACAAAATTTTCAGCCTCGCTCTTCTTCCAGCGTGGTCCAAGTCCAATGGCAAGATAAAACTGGGGAGAATGGAGGCAGCTGGGTAGCTCAGTGGATTGAGAACCTGGCTCAGAAAGGGGAGGTCCTGGGTTCAGATCTGGCCTCAGATACTTCCTAGCTGTGTAACCCTGGACAAGTCACTTAACCTCCATTGCCTAGCCCTTACCACTCTCCTACCTTGGAGCCAATTGGAAGGTAAGGGCTAAATTTTTTAATTTAAAAAAAAAAACTGGGGACAACAAGTGATGGCCCTGGAATACAGAGGAAAAAAAACTGGGGACAACAAGTGATGGCCCTGGAATACAGAGGATGACTTTAGCATCTTTGATGTCTGACCTAGCTTTAAGCACTCCACAGTGCCTGCTTTAACTAACTTCAAGGCTGTTGGAACTAAAGTGTTCTCATCCTCCTGTTCCAACAGGGGAAAGTCTCTACATGCTCACAATAGACATCTCTCTAACTCTCCAAAGGGTTTGTGGCCCACGAGTTCCCCTCAACTCAGTTTAACCTGTCTGCCCTAAAGAGTTTACCAGGGTATGGCTACTGCACATATTACTGCTTCTTGGAGCCACAGGCAAGAGTTGAGTGTGAGGTGGACATCAAAGGTAAATGACCAGCCCTGGAAAGGGCTTGGCAAGCTCTCACACCAGAGGTGTTAAACCTCCTTGATCACCCATACACACATCCCACTAACTTTTACATGAGTGAGATCACCATATCAGGGTGAAGAAGGACCTGTCCTTTCCACTCCCTTACTGGAGTTACATGAAGCCATCCAGAGCCTCAAAGAAAGGAGAGAACCAGTCAGAAGCTGTCTCCTCTTTTAACTGATGCAGGAGCATTGTACAACTCTGCCTCGTCGTTCTTGGGCGGTTGAATGACAGAAGCATGACCAAGGGGCAATTGGGGTCTACCACGACTCATCAAAATGCCATGTCTTTTCAGTAATAAGTAACCCACATGGCCAAGGAGTTTTTCACCTTTGAAAGTCCTTTGAAATGAGTTATACATACGACCATCAGGAACTAGGGAGTGCGACCCTAAACATGTCCACCTCATATTCCTACAAAATAGAAATATAAAGTCTGATCAAGGCAGTCTAGAGAACCATATCTGTATCCAGGCTAGAAACTCAAAAATATCTCTTTTCCCTGTTGTTTGAGTCACTATATGGAGAATAGTTAAGACTTTTCATTAAATTTTATTTCCTTTTCAGGAAGAAACTAACGTGGTAACCCACAGAACCATGGGAGTTCTTCACAATTTAAACAAAATGAGGAATTGAAACAAATCTCTAGACTATTCAAGCAAAAAAAAACCCTCTCTTCCATTTAATTCTCTACTTCCATTTGAATTGTGGAAATACAGTTTAAGTTCTCAGAGCCTAAATTATTTTGGTCATTTATTTAAAGGTAACAAGACCTTTTCTTCTTTTTTTTAACATTTCCTTATTGTTTTAGATTAAGCCTTCTGTTTGTAAAAATGAACATTCAAAATAGCTATATTGGATATTTCCCATTTCTCTCCCAAGACAAATAAAATCCACCCTGGGGCAGGGAGGAGTTTAAATGGAGAAATTAAGTAGTAGCACCAAATTAAGACTGCATGAACTTCTATTATATTACCTAAAATAATTACATTGCCCCAAGCAAAGATTCTATGGATAATAGAACAGGCAAAGTGGCAGAATCTTGTAGAATCCTAATTGAGTGAAATCCAAACCCAGAGATCTCTTATTCCAAAAAAGGAAAGTACTTAAAACAAAAATAAAAACTAGAGTTCTCCATACAATCTAAGAATAATACAGTCCCCTGTCTAGAATAAACTTTGTTACTGTGGTAGATTGAAAACCAGATATTAAGTCTAGTGTGTGGCCTCAACAATCCAAGTTTAAATGTTAGCCCTTTATTAAATGGGTTTCAACCTCAAAGTATCCACATTCAGGTAGTCTTTATCAACCATATGACAAAAAACAGCTAAGTGGTAGAGGGATAGTGTTGGCTTAGAGTTGGATTCAACCTCAGAGTCTAACTGACTGTGTGACTCTGGGCAAGTCATTTAATTTTTTCTACCTCAATTTCTATATGTGTAAAAAGTATAAAAAGGGGATAATAATAGCACCTTCCTCCCAGGATTGTTGTGAGAATAAAAATGAGATATTTCTAAAGTATTGGATGCAATGTATATAGAAGATGCACATCGAAGGCACCAGATAAATGTTAGTTATTATCATTATTAAAAAAATGAGTCCGAATCACTGAAGGAATCATCTAGCTGAGAAAAAAGCAAAGTGTAAACTGTAGCTTACTATATAATATCCAGATTCAATGATTAAGAGTAAGAACTATTGACTTCCTATAGTAGAACCCAAAAAAACAATGTTAATATTTTGATTTTGCTGAACCATTTCCAGTTCTTTGAATGACTATTAAAACACCATCTTAACTAGAAAATACATCTGTTTCCATTTGCTAGGGAGAAGAAGTTCCAACCAATTGATGGGATTATTGATGGGATATTCAAGACCCCTGCTCAGATGGAGCTCTTTATGATGTGGTCCCTCTTACAGATCTGTCTTCATTCTCAGCTATTTATATATAAATTATGATATGTCCCTACCTGGCAGTATCCATTTCATAACTTCCCTTCTGCCAAAACCAAAGACATAGGGCTCTGAAGAGAGGCTTAAATTTTAAACAATGTCGGTAAGAGGTTTAAAATTGAGGAAAGCTTATGGATAGGGAGATTCTGAAACAGAATTGCATCATAGAAAGAAAAAAGGCAGATTATAGTCTAGCAATAGCAAAGTTAAAAAATTCTAAGTATGGCACTATGATGAACATCACTACAATATTTTGTCTTTAGTCTTATGTGAAGCCCATGTATATTTTTAATTGTATTTTAATAAAACAGGCTGATAAAATCAATCAATCTTGTCTTTTTATTATCTTAAAAGCTGCACATAGTCTCCCAGTGACTGGCAGTTTCACAGTATTCCAATGTCTTAGAAAGTAGTAGAACAGAAGAGTTCTTTGTCCCACATCTTATCATTTGAAACAATATAGATAACCCAAAAACTTTCCGACAAAACCAAAACTGGAATTTCATGATGTCGGTCCAGATTGCATTGGATTTTCAGAAAAGTGCCTGCTACACATTAATAATAGTGATAATAATAGTGTTTATATAGTACTTTAAGGATCACAATTCAAGAAAAACCCAATAAATACTTATTTGACTGATTGATAAATGAAGATGTATCTTGATTTATAAAATGGATATATTCCAACAGCACATTTCTTTGGCAAATATTTATCCCTTGAAGAAAAAATGCCATGAGTCATATGAATCCATTTTAAGGCTCTTATTTAACAAACCAAAAAAATAATAATTTAATGAAGAAATCATAGATTTGAAGCAAGTTGAAAGAATAATAAGTTGGAATTAATATGGATAAAACTTGATAGAAGCAGGGAATATACTTCTATTTCAAGTACATATAGGACATCTGCAAAAATTGATCACATACTCAATCAGAAAGATAATGGTAGGACCTGGATTTGTGATTCCATAGGTTTAGATAAGTCTCAGGGGGCCATTGACAAGTAAAATAACTTACTCAAGGTCACATTGCCAGAATATATAAGTGACTGATTTGGAACCCAAGTCTTCCTGGCTCTGAGATCACCTCTAGCTACAATGCCATCCAACTCTGAAAAAAATCATAAATGTAGAAATTATACTGTATTTTCAGGCTATAATGTAAGAAAAGTCAAATTAAATAACAAATAACAATAACATTAGAAGAAATGATAAACTACATAAAATCTTAGAAACTAGCTTTTAAATAATGATTGTTTTAGAGAAGAAATCAGGAAAAATGGCACTACTACATGTTGAAATATTTAGAATATAGTTATAATAATACTTAGAAACAAGTTTATATAACAGCATTTACATTAATTACAGAGTGTGAAAAGGCTGCCATAACATCAACAAGTAATTGTGGGAAAATGGTATAAAGGATGTCACAAAAAATAACAAAAAGATCATTTATAGTCATATGGTCAGAATAAGGGAAAACTAAATTTAGACTTCAGTCTCTATTGGCTTCCTCCTGATGTTCAGGAGAATTCAAGAAGGGACTCCAGGACCCTGAATCCCCTGTGATGTGACACAAAGGAATGCTGAGGCCAGTTCAAACTGACTCTCTGGGTCCAATTAATTGTGAAATTTTCAGTGTGAGCATTTGTACCTTGGGAATCAGCAAGTGTTACAAATAAAGACTTTATTTAATGTTTTGTTGATTTTTAGACTGTAAAAAGTGATAGGGGAAATGTTAGCCATGCCAATTAAACTTAAAGGTATGTCATAAATCCTTTTTTCTTTTTTGGGGCAGTCAGCAGTTAAATATACCAGCACAGGCCTACCCGGACATGTTATGACCTGCATCACTGAAGAGAATACATACATTAAGGAGATCACAGAAACAGTTGGAAAATTTGAGTTTTAAAAGCTCATATTCTTCATGGCCTACCAATAGGTAAATGAGTAATTTTTCTTCTTATGGGAATAATCAAAATACCTAGTTCCTGGGGCCCTGGGAAGACTATGTACCCAGAAGAAGAGAGATTCAGTCATCTAAATTATTCTCACTACAACTAATATAAACAATTTATCCCAAAAAGTGAGAATGAATGTGCTTCGCATAACTTGTATCCTCAAGAGTAAACCAAGTGGAAGAGGCCAGGAAGAATTTTCCAGAAACAAATTGTAACCAATTGCATTCAACATCGAAAGTAGGGATAGAGTTGCTAAACCAAAGAAAAGTCAGAGCAATAGAGTGGTTTCAGTAAGAACAGTCATATTATAAACAGATGGGACAGCTGAAACTTAAAGACCTAGGACAGAAACACATGGCCACAAACATCACGTCCCAGTCTAGGGATCTGGTTTCATATAAGGCAGCTCATTCCATGGGAGAGACATAAGATTTGATTGTATGTAGTCAAACAAACTATGGTATGGTCTAATTGTTTACTTAAGTCTTGTTAATCAGGTGTCCTCATCATGGAGATTTTACTAATATAACACAGTCTTCATGCAATGATTCACATGCTTAGGTCATGGACTCCTTTGGTGGGGGAACTTTCCATGGGTCACTTTATCCCTCTCCATATCCATAGGGGGAGAAACAATAGCCATAATTGCTCAGAACAAAAAAATGCTACTTTCAGTGAGAAATTAACAAAAGATATTATGGTGGTTATTATTTTTCAGTCATGTCAGACCCCATTTAGGGGGTTTTTAGCAAAAATACTGTAGTGGTTTGACATTTCCTTTAGCAGATCATTTTACAGATGAGAAACTGAGGCAAACAGGGTTACGTGACTTGCTCAGGATCATAGTATGCATCTCAGGCCAGTTTTGAACTCATGGAGATGAGTCTTCCTTATTCCAAGCTCTGATTCCACCTAACTGCCCTAATGAGAGTCATTACAAACACTAAAACTGCAAGAGAACATCACACAGATCTGCTAGAGGATCCTGGAAGACTGACACTAATCCACAGACCACCTTAGAAGACAGTCTTTAGCAAAGGAAACTCATAGGTATCACCATTATGCAGTCTAGTTGTTTCTGAAGCTACAAAGGAGATGAGAGTAAAGTTGTACTGTTTGATTATCAGGACAAAAAAAAAGAAAGAAAAGGAAGTCTGGAACAGGAATGATAGACTAGAAAAGCAAGGAAGAATGGATTGAATGAAACTCACAATAAGAACAAAAGGTAGATTTAGATGAGTCAGGTAGATGGCAGGAGTAGAGGTGATGATCTGAGATGAGTTTGAGATTTTGGATCATGGAGGTGAAAATGTTATATGGGTGAGGGTCAGATCAAGGATATAACTGCCCCTAAAGCTGGCTAAGGTCCATGAAAGTAAAGATCATGCGAGATAAAAAGAACAGGTTTTTTGAAGTACACTGAAGTTCTCAACTTCTTCCTGTCCTACTCAAAAAGCAAATATAGGTCTGAACCTAAACCTCAGCTTAAATGCTAACTTCCTTACCCTCTCTGGGGGCTTAGATCTGATTTACATTGCATCTGGATATAAGGTGACAAGAAGCCTGGAATGTGGACCCTTAATGGTTATGGAGAACGGAAGAAAACTGCACAACCGTAAGACCTGGTTCTGATGTTGAAAATTAAGAGTGTGCCATGTTTAATATGCTAGAATCTACTTTTAGACCCACTGTGAATCTTCCTGTTGCCCATTGAGATGTTTATCATTTTCATTTTTTTGAGGCTATTGCAATCTATGATTTACAACTATGTAGCATTACTGGGAAAATATTGATACTAAAGAGATGGGCTTGTTTTGGTAGTGGGGAGAAATCTATACCACTCAATGCTCTGTGTAATTTCTCAAAAATTATTTAATCCAGTCTCCTCTGATTACTGCTAAATTCTATGACAAGCTCATTATCTAATTAAAGGATTCTCCCAAGATAGAGTTGTTGTTCATCCTTCCTTTTCCAAAAGGACAAATGATATCACAGATTGATGTCAACTTGCAAGTAAATTGGATTTAAGTGAGATAGAATTGTACAAAGTCCTCAGCCTCACTCTCTCTTCCAGAGTCATCAAAGCCCAATTGCAAGACAAAAGTCAGGATGACTCTGATGGCCCAAGATGCAGTGGATGATGAGCTGGGCATCTTTGATATCTGGCCATGCTCTAAGCACTCTACGATGTCTGTTTCAGCCACCTTCTTGGCCATTGGAACTAACTGTTCTCATTCATTCCAGCTGCTAGGGGTTAATTCACCCATAGTTGAGTACTATTAATTACCCTTAACACTGTTTAACCAGTCTGCCAAAATGATTCCACCAGGGCAGGGCCACTGCACATGGTACAGCTTCTTGGAGCCAGGCTGTCTCTCATGTCTAGAATTCACTCTTTTTGCCTCTACCTCTGAAGGATATAAGAAGGATATAAATTCCTTCTTAGCTGAATTCATGCATTTTTTTCTGATATGGAGACTTTTTTATCTATCTATTTGTTGGTGCTTCCCTTCTTTCAGTTATTTCTATTTAGTTATTTTTTAACTGTTCTGATCCTTAGTAAACTATAAGGCCTTTGAAGGCAGAGACTGCTTTTGTTTTTGTCTTTGTATCCCCTGTGCCTAGAATATTGCCTTCTACATAAAAGGCCCTTAATAAATTATCTTAAACTTGAATTGAATGTCATTAAGATGAATGAATTGTAAAAAAAAAGGAAAATAGAATATTTGAATATTAGAATATATAATGCCTTCTCTATGAAAGGGAAGACATAAACATTATGGACCTATATGTCCTGCTTTCTCTTCTCTATAAAATCTGAGTGATAATGGTCTAATTCCTTACATGAAAGAATCCTGAATTAAAACATGAGAAAGGAACAAGCAGACCTCTACAGACAACTTTCTATTAAAAATCAGAGGATTATACAGATGCTTGAGAGATATATAAAGGATATAAATTCCTTCTTTGTTTGTTGTTTGTTTATTTTGAGAAAGTACCTAATATAATTAAAAGTGATCTTAAAGGCTCTCCCCAGATTAGAGCACATGAGACATCGATATATAGAGATTAATACTCTACTGATTACCATAAACAAGGAGTCAAACAGAAAGATGTATGCTCATCAAAAATTTTGCCAGTATGTTAGAAGTATAATATCTTAACAAAAAAAGAAGATATCCCATTAAAAGTTAAGTTCTTCAAATGCAGAAAACATCATATTAATTTTATCAAGTTCCAAAACACTTAAAGCCTCCTCAAAAGAACTCCACAGTGAAGAAAAAGATACTCCAAAATGAAAAATCAAAACCCAAAGTAAATGAAAATTCATATGACCTAAACTAGAAAAATGCATGTGGGCAAATAAACCATATAATAATGATAATAATAATATTGACAGGGATGATGATGATAACTAGCATTTACATAGTGCTTTCAGGTTTGCATGGTACTTTATGTCATCTCATTAAATGAGTCTATATACAAATATGTATGTATATATATAAATATTCATATGTGTATATGTACACACACACACACACACACACACACACACACACACCTTAGAGGGATGTCAAGGAGAACTAGCCCTTTGGTAGAACAGCTTGTCAAGAGTTGCTCATCCCATACTGTTTTGCTGACATCACTTACCCCAAGTCTATTCCACTGATGCTCCCTTCTATCTCTTAGCCAGTACCATATTTTTTGATGACTGCTGCTTTACAATATAGCTTAATATCTGGTACTACTAGGCCACTTTCCTTCACTTTTTTTTCATTATTTCCTTTGATATTCTTTATCTTTTGTTCTTCCAAATAAACTATAACCAAGTTTATTGTCCAAATAAACTTGGTTATAGTTTTTTCTAATTCAGTAAAAAAGTTTTTTGGTAGTTTGATAGGTATGGCACTAAATAAGTAAATTAATTTGGGTAGAAGGGTCATTTTTATTATGTTAGCTCATCCTATCCATGACCACTCAATGTTTTTCCAGTTGTTTGGAAAGTGTTTTGTAGTTATGTTCATATAATTCCTGTGTTTGTTTTGGTAGATAGATTCCTAAGTATTTTATATTGCCTAGGGCAGGGGTCAGCAACCTTTTTGGTCGTGAGAGCCATAAACGCCACATTTTTTAAAATGTAATTTTGTGAGAGCTGTACAGTGCTCACAGTGCATGCTCCTGTAACAGCACCTGAAAAAAAATTGACTTCATGGCTCCTGCAGAAAGAGCCATATCTGGCCTTCAAAAGAGCCAGATATGGCTCGAGAGCCATACGTTGCTGATCCCTGGTCTAGGGTGATTTTAAATGGTGTTTCTCTTTCTACCTCTTGCTGCTGTGATGTGTTGGAAATAATAGAAATGCTGATGATTTATGTGCATTTATTTTGTATCCTGCAACTTTGCTAAAGTTGTTGATTATTTCTACTAGCTTTTTAGTTGATTCTCTAGGATTTTTTAAGTAGACCATCATATCATCTGCAAAGAGTGATAGCTTAGTCTCCTCATTGCTTATTTTAATACCTTCAATTTCTTTTTCTTCTCTAATTACTACTGCTAGTGTTTCTGGTACAATGTGAAATAACAGAGGTGATAATGGGCATCCTTGTTTCACACCCGATCTTATTGGAAAGGCTTCTAATTTATCCCCATTGCATATGATGTTTGTTGATGGTTTAAGATATATACTGTTTATAATGTTTAGGAAATGACCTTCTATTCCTGTACTTTCAAGTGTTTTCAGTAGGAATGGGTGTTGTATTTTGTCAAGGGCTTTTTCAGCATCTATTGAGATAATAATGTGGTTTTTGTTGGTTTGCTTGTTGATATGGTCAATTATGTGGATGGTTTTCCTAATGTTGAACCATCCTTGCATTCCTGGTATAAATCCCACCTGACCATGATGGATAATGCTCTTGATCACTTCTTTTGGGACAAAAATCCACTATTTGACAAAAACTGCTGGGGAAATTGGAAAACAATATGGGAGAGATTAGGTTTAGATCAACATCTCACACCCTACACCAAGATAAATTCAGAATGGGTGAAAGACTTGAATATAAAGAAGTAAACTGTAAGTAAATTAAGTGAACACAGAATAGTATACTTGTCAGATCTATGGGAAAGGAAAGATTTTTAAACCAAGCAAGAGTTAGAAAAAATTACAAAATGTAAAATAAATAATTTTGATTATATTAAATTAAAAAGTTTTTGTACAAACAAAAACAATGCAACCAAAATCAGAAGGGAAACAACAAATTGGGAAAAAATCTTTATAACAAAAAATTCTGACAGAGGTCTAATTACTCAAATATACAAGGAGATAAATCAATTGTATAAAAAATCAAGCCATTCCCCAATTGGTAAATGGGCAAGGGACATGAATAGGCAATTTTCAGATAAAGAAATCAAAACTATCAAAAAGCACATGAAAAAGTGTTCTAAATCTCTAATAATTAGAGAAATGCAAATCAAAACAACTCTGAGGTATCACCTCACACCTAGCAGATTGGCTAAAATGATAGCAGGGGACAGTAATGAATGTTGGAGGGGATGTGGCAAAATTGGGACATTAATGCACTGGTGATAGAGTTGTGAACTGATCCAACCATTCTGGATGGCAATTTGGAATTATGCCCAAAGAGCGATAAATGAATGCCTGCCCTTTGATCCAGCCATACCATTGCTGGGTTTGTACCCCAAAGAGATCATAGATAAACAGACTTGTACAGAAAACTGGAAAACAAGGGTATGTCCTTCAATTGGGGAATGGCTGAACAAATTGTGGTATATGTTGGTGATGGAATACTATTGTGCTAAAAGGAATAATGAACTGGAAGAATTCTATGTGAACTGGAAAGACCTCCAGGAACTGATGCAGAGTGAAAGGAGCAGAGCCAGAAGAACATTGTACACAGAGACTGATACACTGTGGTAAAATCAAATGTAATAGACATCTGTACCAGCAGCAATGCAATGACCCAGGACAATTCTGAGGGACTTATGGAAAAGAACACTACCCACACTCAGAGGAAGAACTGCAGGAATAGAAACACAGAAGAAAAACAACTGCTTGAACACTTGGGTTGATGAGGACATGATTGGGGATATAGACCCAAAAGGACCACACCAATGCAACTATCAATAATATGTAAATAAGTCTTGTCCAGGGGTCCACAGGATATGGCTCTCTAGCCATATCTGGCTCTACCTCCCGACCAGCCAATCCTGGCAGAGCCCCAGGATGTGCCCCAGAGGGCCCTTCACCACCCACCCCCGCCCCATATTCCAGCACCTTCTACCTCCATCCTCCTCCTTCCACAGGTTTTTATGGCTCTCACGGCCAAAAAGGTTGACTCACCACACATGTTAAAACCAGTAGAAATGTGAGTTAGCTGGGGGGGGTGGGGTAAGTTGGAGGGGGTGAAGGGTAAAGCAAAAACATGAATTATGTAACCATGGAAAATTTTTCTAAAAATAAAAAATTAATTAAAAAAAAAAGAGCTGCTCATCCCACCATTGGTGTCTACCTTTCAAT